>NW_019154150.1:7984601-7990244 GCF_002288905.1 Enhydra lutris kenyoni
TCCCTGATATGAGGGAGAGGAGGTGCAACATGGGGGGTTAAGGGGGTGGGAGAGGAGTAAATGAAACAAGATGGGATTGGGAGGGAGACAAACCATAAGTGACTCTTAATCTCACAAAACAAATAGGGTTGATGGGGGGAGGGGGGTTGGGGGGGTGGGGTTATGGACATTGGGGAGGGTATGTGATATGGTGAGTGCTGTGAAGTGTGTAAACCTGGCGATTCACAGACCTGTACCCCTGGGGATAAAAATATATGTGTATAAAAAATAAAATTAAAAAAAAAGTTATTGGTAAGGAAAATTCTATTACCTACTTCTTGACTTACTTTACTTATTCATTCATTTAAATATTACTTAAACATGTATCATATTTTATCATAAAAGAAAGTCAAGAAATGAGAAGGACTGAATATAAGGAAAAACAAGGATTTGATTATTACCTTATATAATATATGTTCACACACATGCACAAATATACACAAATATTCACATAACTTTATCTCAAATTTTCATTTGTTAAAGAGTTAGA
The DNA here is from genome assembly GCF_002288905.1 of Enhydra lutris kenyoni. Classification (NCBI taxonomy): domain Eukaryota; kingdom Metazoa; phylum Chordata; class Mammalia; order Carnivora; family Mustelidae; genus Enhydra; species Enhydra lutris. Next base: position 7,985,131 of record NW_019154150.1, read on the forward strand.
ATCATTGACTTTAGCTCCCGAAATTGTCTACCGTCTCCTTCAAACCTATGGTATTGTTCCAAATGCCTAGCATAGAATAGAGAATCCTTCCCAAGAGACAACACTCCAGTATTTAATCAGCGATTGACTGAATTAGATAATATTGGGGAAACCCTGAAATGTTATTATAAATAACTTAAACTTTAAGAAAGCATGAAAAATTATTTTCCATTAAAAACTATGGCCCAGGGTCAATATCCTTCATACACAAAGTGCAATTACAAATAACTTAAGAAGAGAAATGAATATGAAGATGAAAAATTGGTTTAAAGACATAAAGAGACATATCACAAGGACACACTATAAATGATCAATAACAAAACTTAAAGCTTGGGGCACCTGGGTGGCTCAGTGGGTTAAAGCCTCTGCCTTCGGCTCAGGTCATGATCCCAGCATCCTGGGATCGAGCCCCCCGCATCAGGCTCTCTGCTTAGCGGGGAGTCTGCTTCCTCCTCTCTCTCTGCCTGCCTCTCTGCCTACTTGTGATCTCTGTCTGTCAAATAAATAAATTTAAAAAAAAAAACAAAAAACTTTAAGCTTCACTTTTAATCAAACAAATGTATATCATATGTCCCTCTCCTGTCAAATTGGTAAAATTAAAAAAAAAATCATAACCTCTGTTGATGAAAGCAAAAAAAAAAAAAAAATTACACTCTTATGTAGACCCAGTCTGAATTTAAATCTATACAGTGTTCCTAGGTAACAATTTAGGAATATATATCAGATGTCATTTTTTCTATTTTTTTATACTCCTAGGAAGATATTAACAGTGTATCTTTGTAGTTTCTGCTTAATGTGGGGAAGATGATATTTATCTTGGTTTTGTTCCCATGAAGTTGGTGGGAAATGGCCTTGAATGGATAAATGCCAGTCAAAAAAGGAATCAAGCAAGTTAAATTCACACACTTACAGAAGAGACTAGTAAAGCTAAGAAGCAGTAGCAGAAAGAGGAGTGTTACTTTTTTTTTTTTTAACTGAACTATAATTAATATACAGCATTATATTAGTTTCAGGTGTACAATATAATTATTCAACAATTCTATACATATCTCAGTGCTCATCAAGATAAGTGTATTCTTAATCCCCATCACCTGTTTCAACCATTCCCCTACCCACCTCCCTCTGGTGACTACCAGGCTGTTCTCTGTATTTAAGAGTTTAAAGAGTGCCTTCCTTCTTTCCTTCCTTCCTACCTTCCTTCCCTTTTCTTAAATTCTACATATGAGTGTCATCATATGGTATTTCTCTGATTTATTTCCCTTAGCATTACCCATCCATGTGGCTACAAACGTCAAGATGTCATCTTTTTTTAAGGTTGAGTAATATTCTATCGTGTATGTGTGTGTGTGTGTGTGTGTGTGTGTGTGTGTGTGTGTGTAACATCTTTATTCATTCATGTATAGGTGGATGCTTGGGCTGCTTCTCTGTCTTGGCTATTGTAAAGAATACTGCAATAAACAAATAAACATAGTGGTGTATATATCTTTTTACATTAGTGTTTTCATTTTCTTTCGGTGAATACCCAGCAGCGGAATTACTGGATCATATGGCAGTTTTATTTTTTTAACTTTAGGGGGGAACCTCCATGCTGTTTTCCACAGAGGCTGCACCAATTTACATTTACACCAACATGGTATGAGGGTCCTCTCTTCCTCCACATCCTCACCAGCACCTGTGATTCCTGGGTGTCTGCCAGAGAGTGCAACATGAGGATTCCCTCTTGACTTTCTGTGTGGACACCTACCCTGTGTTTGGATTTAACCCTTGATTACAAATAATTCTCTTCTCTCATGGAGATACTCTCTTAGTCACAGAATTGGATTCCCTCTCTTCTATAATTTCATATGGCCATTCTTTTAGTGCTCAATTCTTCAAAATTCAAAGACTCTTTGAGGGCCCAGATCCTGGGTCTTGAGCTCCATGACAGGAGTTCTTTCTCCTCAAACAACTGTTATACAGACAAGGAGAATGGACAAAGAACACAGCTTCTGAGCCTCCCGCCAGGAACCACTCCTCACTTGTATAGTGCTGTTCTGGAGCTGAATTCAGATTGAATTTCCTCCCAACCTACTTCTCTAGCCTTGCATTATTTCAGTGTTTCAGAACAGCATGAAAAGCCAAATGAAAATCTTCGCACATTTTCACAACACTGATGACTAGTCCGTGTTCAGCCAGCATCCATTTTAGTACTCAGGGTCTGAGTATTTAGAGTAAGGGAAAAAAGGGAGGAGTGAGGCTGTAGACCACTTCTATCTCTGTTTGACTCTGTCATTCTAATCCTGTTAAGAAAACTTTACATCTATGGGAGTTAGGGTGGCTGAGTCCTTTAAACATCTGCCTTCAGCTCAGGTCATGATCCCAGGGTCCTGGGACTGAGCCCTCGGTGAGACTCCTTGATCAGCGGGGTGTCTGCTTCTCCCTCTTCCTCTGCCCTTCCCCCCTGCTGGTATGGCTCTGGCTCTTGCTCTCAAATAAATAAATAAAATCTTTTAAAAAACAAAATAACTTTACACCTAAAGCCAGATAATTAGGGTCACATTCCAAAAGACTTTAAATGTATTTAATTGGTCTCCAGACGTAATACATTATTTCATGTATTTTGTCAATTACAGCTTTTGTAATTTCCCCCTTAGACTTACTTTTATTCTTTTCTTATATTTTCCCTCATGGCATCTCTCCCTCCCCTCTTGCTTTCTTTTGCTCACATTCTTATTTGTTTGTTTCTAAACAGGGATGTCCTGTAATATATAAAATACTGTTTAGAAGGCTCATTTTAGGGCATTTAAAAAATTTGTATACACTGAACTCATCTTCAGAATATTTAATTGTATGGAAATACCATAACTCATCACACCATTTTCTTGAGAGTGAAATCATTGCATCTGTGAGTTTTGCATATATAGTACAAAATTTCTCACTGACTTTTACTCTCACTAACCATGTAGGAGTTTGCCTATTTCCTTACACTCCTGCCAACACATTTAAAAAATCTTTTTCAATGTAGTAGACTTATCAGTTAAAATAGATTCCATTGCAAAGAACAGAAATACCCAAATAATATTGGTTAAAACAATATAAAATTTTATTTCTCTCTCAAGTATAAGAAAATTAGAAATAGTCCACTATGTGTTAAGGATCCTCAGCTCCAAATGTTCATCTCCACAATCCTAACACATGGTTTCTACTTCAGGATAAAATATGTTACTAAAAAAAAAAAAAATCTCCTTGAGAGTTCTAGCCATGACCTCTACATTCCAAGTTGGAAAGAGAGAAAACAGAGAAGTAGGAAAAAACACTTTCTTTCAGAAGCACTTCCAGAAATTCAGTATTAAACTTCTAATCACATCTCATTCTCCAGAACACCCTGTGAATATACTTAGTTACAAGTTAGATTGTGAATTGCAGATTTTTTTTTGCAATGGCAATATGCTATCTGAAAATCTCAAGTAAAAAGCAAGTATTGGTAGAGAGGAAGAGGAAAATAGATATTAGGGTAGGCAACTAGTAGACTCTGTTACAATAGCAAATACTACTAGTACTACTATTAATAATAATAATGTTATTATAATATGTTATTTGATAGTTCTTTGATCATTAGTAATATGAAAGCTTCTTTTCATGTTTGGGGGACAACTCAAGTTCTTTTTTGTATTGCTCAGGCTTGTCTTTTAGCCTTTTTTTTAACTGGAAAGGAACATGGAATATTCTTCTGAAAAGAACTTGACAACAAAATGGCATAAATATGACTAGTTATGAAGAAGGAAAGCACAGAAACAGGACTAACATTGAACATTGGATTCATTTAAATATAAAATGAGGACCAAGTGTCTTTTGGGAACGTGGTCACAGAAAGTAAATACTAGGAACTCTGACAACATAAAAGTAAATATGACGAAAAACAAAACCTGGAGGAGGATGATAAAGGAAGTTGTGAGAAAGACTGCAAATGTCCTTACATATTTTTTAAATACTCTGTTAATAGCTTTTGCTTAATTGCGATGCACCTTAGAAAGGGACAGAGGAAGTTGTAGAGTATATCAGTAGAAGAGAGGATAATAAGAATATGCTAATAACAACAACAAAAGTAAATATGAAAAGCTGGAAGGAACAGAGGTGACAGGACATGCAAGGTTCTCATTTCTTCACCTGCAGTAAAAGACAGCCCATATAGGTTGTACAAAAATGACTCAGAGAGGTAAGTGTACTATAAAAAAGTAAACATAATCACTTGAAAAACCATAAGGAGACTCTGAATCTTTTAAAATATAAGAAGGAAATCACACACACACACACACACACACCCCACCTATTCTATAAACTACGGAGCCATGCTGCAAAAAGACAGAAAAGACTAAAAAGAAGAAAATTACATAAGAAGATGCTAGGGAGACTGAATCTGTTAGTTCGATAGAAGAATGATATAAATTTTTATCTATTGAAATCACCGAAGGCTCAGATTGCTTCAGAGAGCGATACCTAGTGCGTGTTACAGGCAGGAAACATCTAAAACAGTGTGACTCAAAAAGGTTAAATATAGAAGGATGGACAAGCGCTTACAGTATAGGAGCAGCAAAAATAAGTGAAGGATAAAGAGAAATTGATGTCAGTCTAAGAGTAGGGGAAGTTTTTAAGAGATCCCTGATAGATGATACTTTCACAACTATTTTAACTCTAACACTGAAAAACTTACAAAGACAGCAACAATAATCGAAGTGTATGAACTGACTTTACTTATGAATATTAAGGTAACACTTCAAAAATTACATATAAAAATATAATTCAGTGTATTTAAAAAATAAAATATGCCATGATCCAAATGGTAAGTGTGCAAGTCTGGTTCACTGTCAGAATAACACAGCAAATGTGGTGGGTTTGTTCTTCCAAAATGAATACCAGTACAGAAGAGGTTGAGCAGATCACCTTCTGTGTATGACACTTTCCCTGTGGCAAAGAGACAGACATGACCACATAATCATTTGAAAAACCATAAGAAGACTCTGGATCTTTTAAAATATAAGAGGAAATCACACACACACACACACACACACACACACACACACACACACACACACACA
>NW_019154150.1:7990254-8045954 GCF_002288905.1 Enhydra lutris kenyoni
TATACACCCCTCATATTCTATCCTACAGAGCCCTATGACAAAAATGACAGAACATACTGAAAATAATTATGAAGATGGTGGTTGTTTCTGATCCAGATCTCAACTTAAATGGTGATTTCTTCAAGTTATCAGGTGTGGAGACATCTTTCTGACTCCAAGATCTGTGTTAAGGTGGTGTGATACTAGAACAAGCGGTAGGCTCAGAGGCTTCCTGACTCTCCTGCTTCTTGGTTTGACTGAGGTAGCAGCTGCTTTGGAAGTCAGTTCTGCAAATTTTTCTGGGAGCATCTAGAGGGCAATTCATATTCTTAAAAATACTCCAAATAAAGATATTTAAGTGAAATGAGATACACTTTTTCAACTATTCAACTGGCAAAAATTTTAATTTAATAATTTTGGTAGTAGAAAGATGTGTAAATTATTACTTCTCTTCAGAGGAAAACAAAAAAAGCTGAGTGCTTGGATTCAATGATTCCAGTCCTTTGATTTGTACCAAGAAAAGTTGGCCAAATTATTAGAACTAGAATGTTCGGTACAGCTCTGTTTATGATTAAACAAACAACAATAGACAAGCAATGGTCAGATAAAATGTATTTTAAAAGCTAAATAAATATTATAATATCCTATTTTATAACTATTAAAATATATGAAGAGGATATATATATATTTTTTTATGGAAACATTTTTAACATATATTACTAAGCACAATAAACAAACATCATTTGACATGTACACTATTATCCATTGTGTAAATATGAATGATTATCTTTATATTTATAAACAAGTATATAGTGACAAATGCATAAAAAATTAGTCTTGAAGGAATTACTTGAGCCTGTTTTCTTGGTGACTTTGGACCATTGCACTTAAAATATGGGGAAGGACAGTTTCTCTTATGGCTTTTATTTTTCTATATTATTTGTATTTTCCAAACTTGACCCTGACATGTTTTCATGATAAAATTAACCCACATGGATTATTTAAGAATGTGAGATTGTGGTCATTTTGCCTTCTTCTTAATTTTATTAATAGTTTAAAGAGCCTAATTATTGTGAAGAGTATTTAACTTTTCTTGCACATTTAGTAGATGACCATGAAAGAGTTTTCCATGAATTCTCTCTTTAATTTATGCTACCATGATATGAATCCTGTAAGACTTATGTACCACTCTATGTGTGAAGCTTTTGAGACTCAGAAATGTCCACAGCACTATGCTCATGTCACACACAAGGTAGGAGATAAAGAATTTCAACACACACACTCCTCAAGCTGTGCTCCTTCCACATATCTTTTGCTTCCTATTAACCATAAAAAATTAATTTCTTTCAAACAATACATTTCTAATATTAAAAGGTATTCTAGTTCTAAGTATGGGTGAATGTTTAATTTTTTTACCTGAACAAAAATGGAAGATAATATGCCAAGATGACACTGTCTCAATACAAAAATGATAATCCATTATTATAGCACGTGTAGGTGTGTGATATCTCGTTAATGACTTGCTATGCATAAGTGCCAAAAGATGAACTTGACATATGATACTGATACAACTCTAACGAGAAGAAATTGTATTGTGGACTATTATAGCTTCCTGAATGTGTCAAGTGCTTTATTTTCCAAAAATGGGAATGTAGGATAGATCCTAGCCAGAATGGAGAAGTCAACAGACCCCTGCTTTTTTTTTTTTTTTTAAAGATTTTATTTATTTATTTGACAGAGAGAGATCACAAGTAGACAGAGAGGAAAGCGGGCAGGGGGGGCGAAGCAGGCTCCCTGCTGAGCAGAAAGCCCGATGCGGGACTCGATCCCAGGACCCTGAGATCATGACCTGAGCTGAAGGCAGAGGCTTAACCCACTGAGCCACCCAGGTGCCCCTACCCCTGCTTTTATATTCTGCTTTTTCTCTTCCCTCTCCAATGACCCTTCCTGACCTCTTCATTTCTCATGCCATGTGCCCCCTTTCCCCTCAATCTCCTCCACTCCCACAACCTGAGTCTTTGAAAGGAGCAGTGGCTGAGGATCATTGTGGTTAGCAACTCCTGTATGTGGCATTAATGAGATGCTTTAATTTGACCCTACATCAGATTTCTGCAGTAAGGTTTTTGTATTTAAAGCCTTCTTCCAGGGGTGACTGGGTGGCTCAGTGGGTTAAAGCCTCTGCCTTTGGCTCAGGTCATGGTCTCAGGGTCCTGGGATCGAGCCCTGCATTGGGCTCTCTGCTCAGCAAGGAGCCTGCTTCCTCCTCTCTCTCTGCCTGCCTCTCTGCCTACTTGTGATCTCTGTCTGTCAAATAAATAAATAAAATCTTTTAAAAAATTTTTTAAAAAATTAAAAAAAAACAAAGCCTTCTTCTATCCCCCATCAAAAAACTTGAGGAAGGGGAGGAGGGTGAAGGGACTGGAGCTTGGAACTGGAGCAAAGGCATTTGATTTGACTGTTTTTGCCTAAGGAGTGGTTGTTTCTGTTTTAGTCTTCTTGTGGCCCCAGTATGGAAGCTGGAGGAACGGGGGCTTGACAGAAAGACTGTGGAATAGGACAAAGGTTGGATCTTCTTTGCCCTACTTGACTCTGTTCCCCTCAGTATCATGTGCATCTTCTCTTCTCATTACTAGAGTGTCACCCCCCCCCCCCATGTCACCTTTTCCAGGAGGCCCCTGCCTCACCTGGTGGGAGGAGAAAGAGGAACGAGGAACAGGTCTGTAAAAGCCATTTTGGTTAACAGAAGGCTTTTCCTGTTCCTTCTTCCTCAGAAGCCCCCAGGGCTTCCTGCATCACTTTCTGTATCTAGGCTGGACTCCTCCATCTAACATAAGGTCCTCCTCAGTTGGCCTCCGCTATCCTTCAGTGCCCTGCTCCCATGATATCCTATCTCTATTGCTGCCCTCAAGCATCACACCAAACCCCCAACACCTAAGTGCATAGAAATGCGCCGTTCACTCTGGTTACTCACACATGCCTTAGGAAACCCCCCTTTTTGTCTTTAATTAATTATGTTAAATTAATTCTGTAGATTTATATCATGAGTCATCAGCTGTAATGGCAACATACAATCTCTCCCCTTGGGGTGCTTCATTCCACTTTTCCTATGGTGGTTCACTGTGTATTTATCACTATAGACCATGTTCCTGGCAACTGCATAAACATCATTCCTCCTTCGACATAGTACAAGTTCTATTTGATTTATGTCTGCAGCTTTCCCTCCTCAGGGCCTTGCACGTGGCTGAAGAAAACATTTCTTCTATGGGAGGGACTAATAGGAACTACAGGCGTTCTTTGTGTTTACTGATGGCCATATCATGAACTTCTGCAAACAGAAGGCATTCGTGTAAGACCCAGATTTTCTGAGATTATTCTGCATTTCAAAAATTATGTCTTATTTTCACATGTCTTGAATTCTATATTAAAAATGTAGTGATAATAGTGTATTACATTTCTCTGTATGTGAAATATACTGTTCAACATAAGAGTATCCTTTCTACTCTGAACTCATAGCAAAATTTTATTTATTTTTTCCTAAATTGTGCTTGATTTGTAGCTATTTCCAATTCATATGCATGTAAACACATAAAAACCCAAGTTGATGTCTGTGTGTTGTATCATCAGTGAAACAGACTGAAATCAGTGCAACCCTTCCCCGGACCATCTCAGAGCTCCTCTGCCACCAGCACATCTCATCAGCAGCTCTGCAGTTCCTTGGCTAATGCATGCCTCCAGTAACGGAGTACAGAGTTTTATAACCCCTGGCATACAACTCTCAGAACCAGGAAGCAAAGGAAGTCCATGGTAATGGAGTTAATGATAACAGTTTCATGTCAGGGTTCTCTGAGTCAAACATCTAAGCGTCCCACAGAACCCAAGATAGGATGGATGGCATCCAAGATAGGATGGTTGGAAGTATTTTTCCCCAAGTCCCGAAACTATGAACTTAATGAGATTGAATTCTTTCCACAAATCAACATCTTAACACCAAATATCTTCTGCAAAATACGGAAGTGGGTACGTTTCAATTTTCCTTTTTCCCTCTCCCAGATCTCCTTGCTTTCATCCCTCCTACAGTGCAGCTCAGCTCCTGCTGCTTCTCTGATCAGCAGCTGCATCTCTTTCTTTACAGGACTACAGCACTGAAGCAGCACAAGTTTTAAAGCAGAACTTAGGACTTGACACAAGAGAGGGATCCAGCTAACTCTGTGGAGAGAATCTAATTAGGTAGATGGGAGTGGAGAAGCTGAAGTTTTTCTAGGACACCTGGCTCACCCTTCTGTGTAATGGAAGTTGTCACTGGCCCTTTGCTGGCAGCTGAGGCATCAGGACGTGGGTGTCACTTCTCATTTGAATTAAATGCTGCCTCCAGCATGACATATCAGGGGCAAACTGGAACTGCTGGGTGCCCAGGCACTGGGATCTTTACCTGAGGTCTCTTTCAACTCAGAGACACTGTAATTTTGCACAGGGAGAGAGTTGTCAGCTCAGGATAAGGAAGAACTTCCTGAAAAATCAGAGCTATCAATCACTAGGTAGACTCTTTAGTTGAGTACTGGCATCCCCACTGCTGGCCAAAGTCAGGCAGAGAGGTGGCTAGCTGGGGAAATGAAAGAAGAGTCCGCCTCAGAGCCAGAAGACTTGCTAAGTTAACTTAAAGCTTTCAGCCTCAGTCCTCTCACCCATAAAATGGCAGATGTTATATTCGTTCATTCACATATTCAGTAAATACTTATTGAGAATCCACTGTATGCCAGGCATTCTTCCAGGAATGGGAATAGAATGATTAACAAAGGAGGCAAAGTCCTTGCCTTCAGGGAGCTTGCACGTTAATGAGGAAAGGCAGAAGGCAAGCAAATGAATACTTGGCTATCTTGTGCTAATGCTGGTAATAAGGGATAGAGAATGGTGGTTGAAATGCTGCCAAACCTATGGAATTAAGTGAAATTTAATGATATTAATGACGATTAAATGAGATAATAATGACCAACATTTATTAAGCATTTTTGGGGGTCCTGGCAAAGCACTGTGCCTTAAATAAACCTCGTATCCATAAGAACTAATATTTTTATTTCACAGACCATGCAGCTGGGACTTTGAGTAGCTGTATCACTTGTCAAGTAAGCCTAACTAGTTAGAATTAAAGCTGGCAATGGAATTCAGGTATGAGCATCTGGCTCAGAGCAGGCACCCAATTAATTATGTTGTTGTTTATGGAATTTGTTAATATTTTTATACTACTGAGCTTTAATGAAGGTTATGTGAAGTTAAAATTTTATTCATTTAACAAATATTGCCTATGGTACAGTGCTAGAGGCTATGATGCATGTAAAGAAATATAGGATACTACCTGTGCTTTGTTCTACCTTTCCATCTAATTTGGGGAGCCCTATCTCAGGAGAAAATAAAGCAGCCTGTGACTCAGGTATATAATAGTTCTAGACAGCAGAGGTCACTGTTATTATCATCAGCAAGGAGAAAAAAAGAGGTGTCAGCAATGGGGTTCTCCGTGGTTGGGAAAGACACCTGGGTTTGGTTGAAGTCTGGAGAGAGATAAACATGCAAGGGACTGGTGGGAAACAGAGAATAAAACAGATGGGATGGCTTGTTTGCAAAAATTAATGAAGCTTCAGCAAAAATTGGAAACAACCCAAAAGTCCATCAAGAGGACAATGGCCAAACAAATGGTAGCATATTCACCCAATGGGATACTATCCAGTGATAAAAAGGAATAAACTACTAACACATGCAACAATATTGATGAATCTCAAATGCATTATGATGGGTAAAAGAACCTAGACACAAAAGAGTATGTATGGTTTGCTTCCATCTGTATGAAATTCAGAATTAAAGAAAATGAATCTATGGGGATAAAAGTCAGAAAAGCGATTCATGCTTGGGGTGTGGAGGAAATCAATTAGGAATGGAGATTAAGGAACATTCTGGGCTGATAGAAATGTTCTGCAGCTTTCACTGAGTGAAAGTTATATAGGTGTATGTCTGTATAAAATGTCACTGAGTTGTGCATCTCAGATTGCACATTTTACTGCATGCAAATTAAACTGTGATAAGTCAATAGAGGAACAAACACAATAGAGGAAAAAAGACTAGGGTCAGAATATTCTAGAGAGTAGAGATTGGTTCATTTAATCAAGACAGAGATCACCAAAGGCATTTTGGGGAAAAAAAGAGTTTGGAGTCAATTTCCAAAGAACTCATAGCCCTTATAATAAAAAATACAGGAATTATTATTTATCATATGAGCAATGAGTAGGTTTTAGAGTTTTGGGGTAGAAAATTAATAAGTGATGTTTCAGGAGGGGATCTGTCAGTGATATGAAGTTTAAGCTATAGGAACATAGTATGGAGGAAAGAACATGTTAAGTGCCTACTGTGTGGTTTACTGGCATTTTTATCATTTGCTGGTTGAAGGAGGTAAACCTCAGAGAACTTGGGTTTCCTTGGGTCACAAAGCTGAGCATTATAGAAGCTGGGATTTTGGATTCCAAACCTCAGATTTGTTGCACTATGTTGTATTTTCCCCCAGATGTCCTAAAGTAAGGCAAGGTGGGGCAGTCTAGCCTGTGGAGGTGTGAAAGGGGAAGAGAGGAAAAGATGTAAGTACTTAATATTAAAAAGGAAGATAAAGAGATTTCCAATGTGTGTGGATGTAGCTACATTTTCTATAGCTGATCTAAAATGAAGATTGAAGTTCCTTGAGCAAAGGGCCATTTCTGGCATGGTGTGAAGATCCCATCCACCTTGACAAAATGGACTAAATCCTCTGGCACTTGAGACTGTGTAGAAAGTTGTAAGGAGATGGTCTCATTTACAGTGCACCCAAAACCATAAGATACCTAGGAATAAACCTAACCAAAGAGACAAAGGATCTGTACTCAGAAAACTATAGAACACTCATGAAAGAAACTGAGGAAGACACAAAGAAATGGAAAAACGGTCCATGCTCATGGATTGGAAGAACAAATATTGTGAAAATGTCTATGCTACCTAGAGCAATCTACACATTCAAAGCAATCTCTGTCAAAACACATTACTTTTTTTCACAGAACTGGAACAAATAGTCCTAAAATTTGTATGGAACCAGAAAAGAACCTACATAGTTGAAAAAGAAAAGCAAAACTGGTGGCATCACAATCCAGATTTCAAACTCTATTACAAAGCTGTAATCATCAAGGTGGTATGGTACTGGGACACAAACAGACACACAGAATAATAGAAGAGAGTAGAGAGCCCAGATATGGTCCCTCAACTCAATGGTCAACTAATCTTTGACAAAGCAGGAAAGAATGTCCAGTGAAAAAAGATAGTCTCTTCAACAAATGGTCTTGGGAGAATTGGACAGCCACATGCAGAAGAATAAAACTGGAACATTTCCTTACACCACACACAAAAATAGACTCCAAATGAATGAAAGACCTCAATGTGAGACAGAAATCCATCAAAATCCTTGAGGAGAACACAGGCAACAACCTCTTTAACCTCAGCCATAGCAAATTTTTCCTAGAAACATCACCAAAGGCAAGGGAAGCAAGGGCAAAAATGAATTATTGGGACTTCATCAAGATCAAAAGCTTCTGCACAGCAAAGGAAACAGTCAACAAAACTAAAAGACAACTGACAGAATGGGAGAAGATATTTGCAAATGACATATCAGATAAAGGGCTAGTATCCAAAATCTATAAAGAATTTATCAAACTCAACACCCAAAGAATAGATAATCCAATCAGGAAATGGGCAGAAGATGTGAAGAGACATTTCTGGAAAGAAGACATCCAAATGGCTAACAGACACATGAAAAAGTGCTCAACATCATTTGCCGTCAGGGAAGTACAAATCAAAACCTCAATGAGATACCACCTCACACCAGTCAGAATGGCTAAAATTAAGTCAGGAAAGGACAGATGTTGGTGAGGATGAGGAGAAAAGGGAACCTTCCCACACTGTTGATGGGAATGCAATCTGGTGCACCCACTCTGGAAAACAGTGTGGAGGTTCCTCAAAAAGTTGAAAATAGAGCTACCCTATGACCCAGAAATTGCACTACTCGGTATTTACCCCAAAGATACAAATATGGTGATCCAAAGGGGCACGTGAACACCAATGTTTATAGTAGCAATGTCCACAATAGCCGAACTATGGAAAGAGCCCAGATATCTATTGACAGATGAATGGATAAAGAACATATGGTGTGTGTGTGTGTGTGTGTGTGTGTGTGTGTGTGTGTATCTATATCTATATATATATATAAAATATATAATAGAATATTGCACTGACATCAAAAATGAAATCTTGCCAATTGCAAAGACATGGAGGGAACTAGAGGGTATTATGTTAAGCAAAATAAGTTAATCAGAGAAAGACAATTATCGTATGATCTCACTGATACGTGGAATTTAAGAAACAAGGCAAAGGATCACAGGGGAAGAGAAGAAAAAATGAAACAAGATGAAACCAGAGAGGGAGACAAACCATAAGATACTCTTAATCATAGGAAACAAACTGAGGGTTTCTGGAGGGGAGGAGGGTGCAGGGATGGGGTAATTGGGTGATGGACATTAGGGAGGGTATGTGCTGTAATGAGCACTGGTTATTATATAAAAATGATGAATCCCAGACCTATATATACCCCTGAAACAAGTAATAATACATTATATGTTAATTAATTGAACTTAAATAAAAGAAAAATAAAAGAAAGTGCACCCCTTCAGAATAAGTAGAAGAGAACAAGAAATTTACAGAGGTATTTGCATACACTGGGAAGATATTTTGACTTCAGGGATAGGCCTCTCAACTGGGAACATGGGGACTTCCTTAATGAGATGTTTAGAGACCATCCTAAGCCTAAGATCACAGGGCTTGAACATTTCATCCTTTCTCTCTCTCTCTCCAAGTTGAAATAACAGTTATGGGGAGTAGGGGTTGCTTTTTTTTTTTTTTTTTTTTTAATATTTATTTAACAGTCAGAGATCACAGGCAGGCAGAGAGAGAGAGAGGAGGAAGCAGGCTCCCCGCTGAGCAGAGAGCCCGATGCGGGGCTCGATCCCAGGACCCTGAGATCATGACCTGAGCCAAAGTCAGAGGCTTTAACCCACTGAGCCACCCAGGTGCCCCTAGGGGTTGCTTTTTGAAACTCATTTTAATTCTTTAAGTATAACATGAATGAATCAAGCTGGAAAAATAATATCCCATTAAAACAGAGTCCTCTTAACTGATCCCAGTTCTCTCCGAGGATGTAACCACTATATTTTTTATATGTATCCTTATGATATTCTGTGCATTAACATAAACATATGATATATAATATAGATATGTAATCATTTTTGGTAGAAATTTTAAGTAAATTTTTACAAATTTTAAGGGTTCTGTAGTTTTCTTTTTTAATGCAACAGTACATTTAGGAGCGTTCTCCCTGTCAAAATATATAAACAGACTTCATTCAGTTGTAATAGGAGGATAGCTTTCCTTAAGATGAGTGTGCTTTAGTTTACTTAACAGTTATCCTACTTATTTTTGGCTTTTATGAAAATGCCTATGCAGAACATCCTTGTTCTATGCCTCCATGTGCATATGTGGGAGCACTTTTCTCAGAAAAAATCTAAGAAATAGATTTAATGTATCATATTTAAAATGATAATACATCTTCTTAAAATTTCCCTCTAGCATGGCTGAACCAATCTTGATACCTCTAAGCCATGTATAAAATTGCCTGGCATACTTTATAAATACCCTATTGTATAATTTACTTTGTGATCTGTGTTTTTCTTAGTAGTAATATTATTATGATATGTCTATTATTACTGATATAGAGGACATAAATCTTGCTCTGCCCAAACCTGTAATCAACATCTCAGTGGATGACAGGAAAATAAAGGAGATAATTAAGAAATAAAGATAATAACAAATTTTTTAAAAAGCACAACTCAGAGTAATGGTCATTTTTGGTAACTTTCTGATACATGTTGTCGCTTCTGTTCTCTGGTCATAAACTCTGCAGAAGTGAGTTGTCTCAGTGGAGATCTGTATGACCAAGAATCTCCTATGGATTTGGAGATACTTCTCCTAACTCTAGGCAGGAGAATGGGACAGTAAGCAGCATGGGATGGTGGGAACCATCACTGATGGGGGTACTGGGTCTGGCATTTTCCTAAATCTGTTGGTCATTCTGACCATTCTATACGTGATTTTTGAGCCTTAGTGCCTTCATTTGAGTAAACGAGGACCCTCAAATGTTCTTTACAGATGTAAAACTTCATTATTTTAAGAACCAGTGACATACATATTTGATTAGTGTATTCTTTTTGCACAAACTTTAGTGGATGTCAGAATTACCAGGAAGGTTTTTAAAAGTGAATTTCTAGTCCTATCACCAGGGATCTTGGCTTGAACCTCGAAATACTCCTCTCTTGCTAGTCCCTAGGTGATGCTGATGTTGCTGGCCTGGCAATCACTCTTTGAGAATTACTGCCTTAGTGTGGTTCTCAGGCACTATGGAAAGCCTAGGAGACAGTGAGCTTTGAGGATTGTTAAGTGATAGAAATATAAGGCTCCAGAATCAATGAGCATGGGGCCAAGTTGTGTTTGAAAGAGGCCATATAGAGGCTAAAGAAAGGGATGCTGGGCCTGAGGGAAACCATCCAAGGATGAGGTTTCTGTTGTAACTCAGGGGAGACATGAACAGAGTTTGAACTGGGGTGACATCAAAGGGAAAGAACAGGAAGAAATTTATTAAGAGCAATTTGGGAGCTCGAATGAGAGGACCTGGAATTATTTGCTGGGGTTGAAGGAGAGATGGATGTCTTGGATGCCTACAGTTTTCTAGTGTGGGTATGGAATCACTTGGAATATAAAACAGGGAAAGAGCATTAGCAGAAGACTAGTCAAGGGGTGTGTGAGTACTGCAAGGGCATGCTGTCCCAGGCAGCTCCAAGTGCCTGCACAAGGGCCAGAGATGTTTGGGGAATAAGAGGAATGACATTTGAAGGTGACCTTAATTAGTGTGACCTTAAATTGAGAATTATTCTGACAGAACTGAGATCAAATAGGAAGGGCAGGGAGATGGGTGTTTGGAAATGGAACTGATTTTATTTTTAAATTATTAAGTCTTCTGTAAGGATTTTGAGAAAGATTTTGGAACTTCAATAAATAAATAATAGCAAGGTCTGGGCAGCTATGAGGGAATGATAAAGAGGCAATTGTGGCAGCAGCAGCTACAAATTCACAAGGATAAAATCGCAGAGTCATGAATAAGTCAGAAGTGCATACACACATGTATATGAGACGATAAGGAAAAGAAAGGAAGACTGAGCTCTCTAAACAGTCTTAGGTTTATCTTAGATGAATAGGAACATAGAAGATTACATATAGATTATGTATTACATAGATAGATTATATGTAGATTATATACAGAGAGATTAAATAGATGAAAGACTGAAAAGAAATATGTTAATTCATGAACAGTGGATGTACTGGGTATTTATCGACTATGTTTATTTTCTCATATAAACCTTTATTTCTTTATTTTCTATGATCAATATAGTATACTTTTATAACTTGAAAAGTTATTTACGTGTGTTTTACAAACTTGTTTTCAAAAAAAAAAACAACACCTGACAGAATTCTTAGAGAATAGATTGGAGTTTGGTTTTCAGGTTCTCTTCTCTCTACAGCTTGAGACAAATCTTGGCAGTCCCACAAAGAACCATCTAGATCTCTCATTACAGAGTGATGGACAGTGTGGGACATGCTCCCCACCCCCCCTTTCCAAGTGCTGTGGTCTACAGGCAATTTGATCCATTCTCTTAGGAAGCTTGGGGCTAGAAGGTAATATTTAGAGGAATACAACGTTGAAACCTATTTGAAATACACACACACAGAACTGTTAGCGATTCAGAACAGCTGCAGCCACAGCTTGCCCACCTACCAGCCCCTGGAGACCAGGGCAGGTAGAGGTGCTTTGGCAAAATTCCTCTGGGAGTTCTGGGGCTGCTTTGTTCCCCAGGACTCAGAGGACCCAGCAACAAATGGCCGGCCAGCACGGATGCATGCCAATAATAAAGGAGAACATTTAAATAGGAAACAGCACACTTCCTGTTGCTATTTGCTAAGAAGCACAATAGAGCTGATCTTAAGATTCATTCTGCAGGGAGCCTGCGTGGCTCAATAAATTAAGTTCCTGACTTGATTTTGGCTCAAGTCGTGATCTCAGGGTCAGGGTCTTGAGATCAAGCCATGCTTTGAGCTCTGCACTGGGGATGAAGCTTAATTCAGATTCTTTCTCCCTCTGCCCTCACTCAGCCTCTTCCCCCCAGTACCCCCCACCCCTGCTTGCACTTTCACACTGTGTCTCTTAAAAAAAAAAGATCAGGTCTTCATATGGGACAGAGCATTCATGGTAAAAGAATGCCAGATAGCTTTTGTTCCCATCTCCCACTCCCCTGTTTTCTTCTTTAAAACCATCCCTTTGCTTGGCTGTGAGTTCTGATTCTGATTCCGTAGCTCTGTGACTTGAGAAATGGAAACACAGGGGTTCAAAGTTATATGGATGCCTTCCCTTACTGCTCCGTGTTCTCTGCTTTCCTTCTCTTTAGAAAAAATCAAGACTTGAGCCTGAGTTTTAGGAAGTACAGGCCAGTTGCTGCCTATACAGATGCATGCGTGCCTTTCTGCCCTGTGTTCCATAATCTCTCAACAATGACCCACTGAATATTTTTAAGCCTTTATTGATCTGTGTTGGATGATTTTCACTTTGGTACACATGGAAATCACCTTCAGCCTTTATTTAAACTATTATTTCTCTACACTGTACATTTCATAGAGGACAGGCAGTGACCTACTATTTCTTCTTCAGCATGGTCATATAGTTATGTGGTGGCTGTGATCCCACAATGACGTGGGAAGTTTCTTGTCTCCTTCTCTACAAACAAATGTCTGTCCGAATACCTTTGGAGCCTGGGCTTGGATTTTTCATCCTACCAGATTCTCTGGCATTGGGTAGGCCTGCAGGTTGGGGAGGGAGTGGTTATCAGAACAGAGAGTTAGCTGTTCCTCCAGCTCTTGGTGGTGGAGGGGCACGGATGGTCCTGAATGGCCTAGCAATAGGAATGGAGCCTCCTCCATCTCATTTCCAAGCAGTGCTGCCCACTGGCTTCAGCTGGAATCTGGAGGGATTTCGCTCATATCTGTGCTCACATACCTGAAAATGCATATGTGTATCTAGCTATATAATTTTATTTTATGTAATTACAACCATTAATATATTTTTTTCTGCAATTTGTTTTCTCCTCTTAATAATATATGCACAAAATCTCCATGATCTCCAGTGAAATGGCATGGGACCTGGCCAGAAAATACTGATAGTCAGTCTGCAAGCACAGGTTTTAATTCTATATTGTTACAAGAGTCCACCATTAGGATAGAACAGAGATCAGGCAGTTTGTTAGGTGTATGTTTTCTTCAATGTTACAAAGTCAGATAGACAAAGGAAGGTTTTTAAAGTATCTTAAATCACAAGAATGTTACAGAATGTTATAATTGCTCTGCAGCATTGGCTCTTTCCCCAGGTTAAACAAAGAAAGAGAAACTTTTCCGGCTAGAGAGGTCATTAGTTAATTTGAGATAAGCAATTTACTGAAAACAAGGAAAAATACATTTCTGAACTGATTCACAGGGGAAGGTCATCGAGAGGACGTGAACCCCAATTGACTTGTGAGTGAGATGGGGGCTCCCAACCCCCTCCTCTGTCCTTGCAATATACCATAGTCCCATGTTTCCCACAGTGGAGACTGTTTCAAGGATGCCGCCTTGGCCACCTTGTGACAGTGAGGTGCTGTTGAGACCCTGCAGGGGGTCAAACTACTTGACTGAGCCCTTTTATGGCCTCCACAAAAACCTTCAGATTCTGGCAGAAGGTGTGAGATTTCTTTGTCTTGTAGCCCCAAGACAAGCCCCATGAGCTTCCTTGCTGGTTAAACCTGCCACCTGCCAACCTGGAGTGGCCCCGATCTTTACTTAGGCCCTACTTGCTCTGGGGCAGTTTCAGATTTCACCCAGGAAGCTCAGAGATTTCGAACCAACAGAGACTACGTGAGGTGGGTGAGTAAGGAAGTTACCTTTATTCATCCAAAAGTAATTTGAAATGGAGTCATGATTTTAAACATTTTGGGGGGAGGGTGAAGACTTATATTTTATATCTTTTCAGATGTTCCACTTCAGTGAAATTGTCTTAGTATCACAGTATTTTAAATGACTGGATAGTATTCCATATTAGCTATGCACCATAAATTTATTCATCACTAACATATTGAACGGCACTTATATTTTTTCCAGTTTTTCTTTATCCTGAACTGTATCAAATTTTCTTTTAAAAATTTTACTGCAAAAAAAGTACATAAATATGCATGCAATACTTTTTATTTGATAAGTAATTTAGGGAATAGCATATTAAGAATCCCGGAAGCTTCCTTTATATTCCTTCCCAAACATTCCTCTCTCTCCTCTCTAAAGTTTATGAGTAATATGGTTTCTAACATTGTATATTAGTTTTTCTATTTTTAAACTTCCCATAATGGAATGATCCAGTAACAATCTCACAGGTTTGCATTGTCTTTTTTTTTTTTTTTTAATATTTATTTATTTGGTGGTGGAGGCACCTGGGTGGCCCAGTCATTAAGCATTTGCCTTCGGCTCAAGTCATGGTCCCAGGGTCATGGGATCGAGCCCCTCATTGGGCTCCCTTACTCAGCAGGGAGACTGCTTCTCCCTCTGCTTGCTTCTCCTTCTGCTTGTGCTTTCTCTCACTCTGTCAAAGAAATAAATAAAATATTTTTTAAAAAAAGATTTATTTATTTGGGGCACCTGGATGGCTCAGTCATTTTAAGTGTCTGCCTTCCATTCAGATCATGATCTCATGAGTGCTGGGATTTAGCCTGCATCAGACTCCCTGCTCAGTAGGGAGTCTGCTTCTCCCTTTCCCTCTTCCGGCCCCTCCCCCTGCTTGTGCTTGTGTGCAGGCCCTCTCTCTGTGTCATAATAAAATCTTAAAAATAAATAAATAAATAGAAATATTTTTTAAAAAGATTTATTTATTTGAGAGAGAGTGCCCTTGTGTGTGGGGGGAGGAGCAGAGGGAAATAATTTCAAGCAGACCCCTCATTGAGCACGGAGCCCATTTGGGGCTTGATCCCACGACCCTGAGACCCTAAGATGGTTGCAGCGTTCTTGTCTCAGGCAGTCGAAGAATGAATCTTATGGACACAAAAGGGTGAAGTGAAGTAAAAGTTTATTAAGTGAATGGGAGAACGAAAGAAGAGAAAAAAAAAATTGCTCTCAAGAGTGAGAGGGGTCCCAAGCGGGTTGCCGCTGAGGGCTTTTATGGTTAGTCTTTTACAGAAAACTGATCAGGGAACTTGGTGACTTTCAGCGGTCAATTTGTAAATATCATGCAAATATCTCCCTCCAAGGTACAAGACAAACAATGTAGATTTGTAACTGTCGTGAAAATATCTCATCTATAATATTTAAAACAAACAAGGTGGAGAAACAAGGTCTTATTATGTTCCCTTCCTTATGGTTTTGTAGGCTTCAGCATTTCCACATCTGGGATTTCCATGAGTCTGGTCACATAGTCTCCTGCATGACACTAGTTACATAGCCCCCTAACCTATCTTTCTCTACCTAGCCCTACCTGTCCCTTATTCAACACCATGACCTGAGCTGAAATTATGAGTTGGATGCTTAACCAACTGCACCACCCAGGTAACCCACATTTATTTGTCTTTTACATGGAGGCGTGGTTTAACACTTTTATTGTTGTATTGTGTTCTACTGATTTATCATTTAGAATGTGTGGGCATTTGTGCAGTTACTGATTTGTGGCTATTAAGATTAATAATCCTATAAATATTTTTGTGCATGTATATTCTTATGTACACTAGTGCATTTCTGATAGATATTGAAAGATTATATGTCATATTCCAATTTAGTTGATAATGCCAATATTTCTAAAATGTCTGAGTCAAACTGTCAGTATTGAAAGGGATTCATTATTCCACATTCTTAAATTATTATTCTAAACAAATTATCAAAATTTATTTTTATTTTTAGACACTTTGGTGGATACTTATTTTTTTTTCTCATTTTACTGATACTAATGTAGTTTCATATAATTGTCCATTTTGTGGAGCACTTTTAAAAATTTCTTACAGTTTTTTATTAGATTGTCTAACTGATCTGTAATTAATTTTAAATTCAATTTCTTACTGCTTCAAAAGTATTGCTTATATATCTTGATAGGAGTCTTTCCTTATTTATATATATTGAACATCTTTTCTCACTCTCTGGCTTTTCTTTCTTTCTTTCTGTCTTTCTCTTCCTTTTTTTCTTCTTTATTTGGTTTCATAATTTTTCAGTCCATTTCAGTCCAAACATAATATAAAAAGCAGTGGTACCCTCTTTCCCTCCTGGGGGTGTTCCATCAAGACCATCAGTTGGGGCTGCTATAGTGGTTCACAGCTCACCATGCAGTATTGTCACATAGATCTGTTCACTTATTACATAGTTTGTCTTTAAAGTTGTTAGTGTGGCTTACTTTTTAATTTTTTTATGGGAATCTCAAGATAAACAAAAGTTGATAATTAGTTGTCCTATTTTTCCTGAAGCTTGATATTTTTCTAGTTTCATTTACAACTGTTCTCATACGATGCTATAAATATATTCTTCTGTGTTATATTCTCCCAGATTTACTTTTTACCTTTTACATTTATAGTTAAAATCCACTTGAAATATATTATTTGTGAGTTGTGAAATAGGGAGCAAGACTTTTTCTAGCCACATGGATATTCAATTTTCTAAGCACCATTATTGAAAACTCTCTTTTCCTTTACTGTTCCTGAGCAATGCCATTGTCAAAATCAAGCGGTCATGTATTTGTAGGTCTGTTTATGTATAGTCATTCAGTTCTCAGGGTCTGTTTTTCTACCTGGTGTTCATAACACAATGTCTTAATTATTGTAGCTATATAATAACTCTTGGAAATGGGTAAAATAAATCCTTTTACTTTCTTCTTTATTCCACTTGTCCTTCTTCCAGCATATCTTGGTTCTTTTTGACCCCATAAAATGTTGAATAAAAATGGTGTAGATAGGTGGGCATAAATGCTTTTTTTCCCTCTGATATTAAAAGAAATGTTTTCCGCAAGTAACCATTGCATCAGTTTCTCTCCACAATTATTATTTTAGAAATATGCTTTACCAATTTTCTTCTATTTGTAGCTTGCTAAGAGCTTTCTGTCATAAATAGATTTTTTTCTCTGCATCTTGAGTATTCATATAGTTCATTAATTTTGTTAATATGGAAAATTACATTGATATATTTTTGCTATATATATATGTATATATATACATATATATATATATATAATATATTTCATTCCTGGAATGTTTTAAATTTGGTCATGATATATCTATAGATATAGACATGAACATAGACATAGATATAAATGATATATATATTTGCTATCATTAGCGTGTTTTTAATATTCTTTATGTATAAAAGAGAATAGTTCTATCTCCTAAAGCCTTTGTGAGGCTTTTTTCTTTTTCTTTTTTTCTTTTTAGAGAGGAAGGGAGAGAGGGGATTGGAGGGGGTAGGGAGAGAAGGAGAGGGAGAGAGACAATCTTAAACAGGCTTCAGGCCCAGTGGGGAGCTCAACTCCTGGTTTGAGCTCACCTCCTGGCTTGAGCTCATAACCCTGAGATCATGACCTGAGTGGAAATCAAGAGTCGGATGCTTAACTGACTGAGCCATCCAGGTACACCCCTGCTTTGTGAGGCTTTTTTTTTTTTTTTAAAGATTTTATTTATTTATTTGACAGAGAGAGATCACAAGTAGACAGAGAGGCAGGCAGAGAAAGAGAGAGAGAGAGAGAGAGGGAAGCAGGCTCCCTGCCGAGCAGAGAGCCCGATGCGGGACTCAATCCCAGGACCCTGAGATCATGACCTGAGCCGAAGGCAGTGGCTTAACCCACTGAGCCACCCAGGCGCCCCTGCTTTGTGAGGCTTTTAAATGCATGCAGGCCTCATACAAATTTGGGGAAATATTTCCTATTTGTCTCCCTACTAAAAGAGTGTCAGTACGATTGTTATTTATTTCTTCCTTATATATTTGGTAAGATTTAATAGTGAAACTACCTGTGCCATTATATTTTGTGGGAGGCAGTTGTTTTTTCAAATCACAGATTAATTTTCTTTACTAGTCATAGGACTATAGCATTTTTTTTATTTTTTGTATTACTTTTAATAAGTTGCACTTTACCAGGAATGAGTTCATCTCATCTAATGTTTACTCATTATTTTGTGCTTTTCTTCATTTTCTTAAATATATCATGCTGACTTATCATAGCTGCCTTATGAATACTTATCTTCTAATTCTATAATCTCTGTCATTTTTAGGTCTATTTCTAGTGATTGATTTTTTCCTCCCCTTGTTATGCACATGTATTGCTGCTTTTCTGTGCCTCGTGATTCTGGATTAGGTTTTGGAAACTCTGAATTTCATGTTTTGGATGCTGGAATATACTGTGTTCTAAATGCTGTTGAACTTTGTTCTGGCCACGTGGTCACTTAGGGTCAGTAAATTCATTTCCAGCCATATTTCAAACTCTGTTGTGGTAAGTCCCATTTTTAATCTCAGGGCTAACTTAACCCCACTAATAAAGCAATAATCTTTTGACGACACTACCAATATCATGTTTTAGGATTTTTTCCACTCATAGCATGTTGTCACAAGTAAGGAAAAACACTGGTATATTAACTGGTACGTAAACTCCACATTTCATTTGGATTTCATAAGTTTTTTACCCAATGTCCTGCTGTTCCAGATCCCATTCAGGAGATCCCATTCTATTCAGTCATTATGTTTCCTTGGGTTCCTCTAGACGGACAGTTTTTGATAACCATGACAGTTTTAAGGAGTACTAGTCAGGTTTTTTTTTTTTTTTTTTTTTGGTTTTGGTTTTGTTTTTGCTTTTTTTTTTAATTCCCCTTGTTTTGGGTTTGTCTATAGTTTTCTTGAGGTTGGACTGGGATTATGGATTTTGTGGGGTAAGATAACAGAAGTAAAGATTCATTCTCATCCGATTACATCAAGGGTACATCCTAATGATATGACTTATCACTCATGACATTACCTTTGGTCAAATGACCAAGATGGTGTTTTCCATGTTTCTCACTGTGAAGTTAGTTTTCCACCCTCTTCCACCCTGCACTTTTGTGAAACAAGTCACCAAACCCAACCCACAGTTAAGGACAGAAGGTGTGCACGAGACTGGAGGGGGTAGTATATACATAAATTGTTTGGAAGTCTGCTTTTAGGATTCTCTCTCTTCTCTTCACTATATATAGAGATTTTAAACTTTTTTTTTAAATAATGCATCTGGTTATTTGTCATATAAGTTTTCTTGGGTTTTATGTTGATTTATTTGCATTACTCATGATGTTTTGCTTCTTTTTTTTTTTTTAAGATTTTATTTATTTATTTGACAGACAGAGATTACAAGTAGGCAGAGAGGCAGGCAGAGAGAGAGGAGGAAGCAGGCTCCCTGCTGAGCAGAGAGTCCGATGCGGGGCTCGATCCCAGCACCCTGAGATCATGACCTGAGCCGAATGCAGAGGCCTTAACCCACTGAGCCACCCAGGCGCCCATGATGTTTTGCTTCTTTGTGTGTTTTATAATTTAATAGTGCAGGCACTATTGTGAGAGGAATTTTATCTGTGGTAATCATGAGTAGTATGACATAAAAGACACTACTTAGGCTCTACTTCAGAGCCTCTCAGCTAAATTGCTTCTTATTCCCATTGCCACTATGGTCACCAGCTCTCCTTGGGCTCCTACTGTTTTCATGAAGACACAACCCCATCTTACCTAGTCACATGCCTCATACCACTTGTCTTTTGCCTCTTGCCCAGGGCTTCCCTTTTGATGTTAGAGTTCGGAATCACAAAGACCTGGCTTAGCAAACAGTGGAACATTGGGGATGTTAAAGCCTATGGAGCAAATATTTGATGAATGAAATATCAGAGTCAGGAAATGGAGTTGTCCCCCTTGCTTCTTCTGAAAAGACTTACAAAATATAGTAAGATGGTTTCTGTAGGATCAAATAAATAGTAATATACATTAACAGCCTACCATCAGTGTTTGTCAGCCTGGTGGCTCTCCTTTTAGCTTGACTCCCCCTGGAGTTAGCGACCCTAAAAAACATGGTGGCCCATAAATCTTTTGCCACAGGCTCTGTTCTCTAAGGAGTTCCTAAGATAAATGCCTCTGCCTGATCCTTCTGAGGTATTATCAACCAGGGATCACCTTTTGTCTAAATGTATTGGCCTGGAGTTTGCAAATTTCAAACTTAAACCCTTAAAACCTTTTCCTTTATTCAGAATTCACAGCAAAATAAACATTTTCCCCCTGTCCTTTATTTGTAAGGTGCCTTTAAAAAAAAAATCAAGTCTATCTTCTTACTGATGATGAAGCATTTTCAGGATCACATGTTCATATGTGGATCCTAGTATCTATCCACATCTGTTTCTCCTAACCATATAGGTTGTTAAAACTCTAACTCTGTTATTAAGATTGCAGTTACCCCTGAAGGGACAGAAACCTCAGTGCCTACTTATGTCTGGTTTTAGAGTCTTCTTCTTTTTTGCTCCCTCAATATTTCCCCTACGTTCTTTAGAACCCTGCTGTACATTAAGGTTTATTATTTTTCTTTCTTTTTTTTTTTTAAGATTTTATTTATTTGACAGAGATAGAGATCACAAGTAGAGAAAGAGAGAGAGAGAGAGGAGGAGGCAGGCTCCCTGCCTAGCAGAGAGCCTGATGTGGGACTTGATCCCAGAACCCTGAGATCAGGACCTGAGCTGAAGGCAGAGGCTTAACCCACTGAGCCACCCAGGCAGCCCCAAGGTTTATTATTTTTCATCCAATTTTTTCTAGGTGTTATTACTGGTAGGATTTTCATGATGTATGTCTTTTGTAGTCCCAGGAACACAACCCTGAATATTTGCAATTCTGCCTAGCTTGGCGATCTTTTTTATAAATGTACATCAACTTGGAAGCAGAAATTCAAGAAGAGTGTTTGCTACTAGCAAGCACATGCCTTCCCTGAGAAATAACATGGAAGTAGAAAAGACAGGAAAAACAGATACAGACCCAAATAATATGCATTGGAGTCCAACAACAATGAGTGTAGGGATGATCATCTCTAGATATTTCACTTCACCTGAGAATGGATGACATGGGTGCATGTCCCAGACCTAAATTATCATTAATGTTAACAATGTTGACATTAAGCAAATGTAAAATTTTTGAAGATATTCACTGTATCAAAGAGGGTAATACTATATAAAATATATTTTAGAAGTTTTCTTCCTGAGATAATTTCAAGTGCTTTGTTGCTTAGGAGAGGATAATAAGAAGACAAAAATTATAACCATTGCCAATCATCGAGTTTCTAATAGGTGGCTGGTACTGGGCTCTGCACTTTATCTAATTCTTAAAACATTCACTTAATTCTCACAATAAACTTGCAGGTAACTATTATGAGCTTTACTTTATAATAAGAACATTAAAGTTACACAGCAAGTGGCAAGACAGAATTACAATGTCTATTTCACCATATTGCTATTATTTTCCATCCGGAGAAATCTCTTATCCTATAGATATGTTCTAAGAATATGTCAGATAGCTGAGACATTATCACACTTCCTTGTCCAGGAGACACCCTGACAACACAGGAGGAGGCAACATGTACTCAGTGTCTATCCTTTGACCCCTGTTTATGACCTTGTTCTAGTGGTTTCCCAGATGCTCAGTCCCTCTCTCTGAAGGAGCCTGTGATGGAGGTATTTTGGCACACATGCCATATTTGTGCCATTGAAACCAGTGGGGAGATCTAAAAGGGGGACTGGAGAGTGAGTCAAAAATGACAAAAACAGCAATAAACAGGAGGGCCAAGTTTTCAAATATGATAATTCTGTCTGGACAGTTGACAAAGAACAAATGCTCCCTTGCTCCCTGTGGAAATGATAATTTTAAAAAGCAGACTGGGGATTTTAGATAATTATTTAGTCCTTTTAAATATTTATGAGTTCCACTGTGCTACATACATTTTAAAAGACAGTTGACAACTACAGCATATATCATCTTGTTCCCCCTGCAAGCTAAAGATAGTATTTTTTTCTTTTAATGTAAAAACAATGCTTTCAAGGTGGTGTCCATGAAATAAAAGACTGTAAAATGCTAATTTACAGGCATGGAGGCAAATAATGTTTTAAGAAATTCTTCTTGTGGACTTTCAGATGAGTAATGGAGTCTGTCACGTCTGCCTAAGAGAGACTATAGAGGGCACTCTTGATCAGTAGCCAGGACAGGGGCTGAGGTTTTGAGGTCCTGAGGTTAAGGCTGCCAGTCTACCCAAGGGGCATTGGAAGCTTAAGGAATCAGTCCAGGAGTAGCCTGGAAGAATAAACTTAGATTCAATTCGGAAATGAGAACCAATCTTGGGATCAAAAAGGCAAAGCATTGACAGGAGCAGGAAAAAAAAAAGAAAAGAAAAAGAAAATAGGCTTCCAAGAAGCAAATTTTGACCATTGTTTCAAATTGAGCTCATGTTTTTACTCCTCTTCCAGGGGCCAGATGCAGAGGTGTAGATGAGCCTGGCTGATTTAATAGGGCAGCTGGGTGCCTCCAACCCTCTCCTGTGTCTCCATGAGGTAGAAAGTTGTCATGGAAACTGTCAGTGCCCCATCCCAGACCCACTTCACCAGCAAGTATGCCCATTCCCCGTTTCCTGAAAGTAGTTCCTGTTAGCATTCCAGACAGCCCTAAAATTGCCCTTGGCCTAAATGACCCACCTTATTTGATGGGCTACTTCCTCTTTGAGTCAAAATTTAATCAGTGGTTGACTGACATAGAGTCAAAAATGCTGGCCGTTTTACCACAAGGTGAGGCTGTCGCTATGGCACGGTGCACCCTGAAGGACTCCCCATGGGTTCAGGCAGAAGTTCATCTTCTGTTGAGGCCACATTTTTGTTCAGCTTCTTCCCCAGTACCCTTGTGCTACCTTCACTTCTTTACATAGTTCACCTAAGTTCACCCCTTTTTAATAAATCATTCGGTGAGACTCTCCATTCCAGGCCCTTCTGGGGAACCCAACTACGCTGGAAGGATAAGGGGTGCACTTGTTAAGGCAGCCAAATGAGGAAACTGAATCGCTGACAAGGAAAAAGGTGTCTCTCACACTATACCATACAAAGTGCAATCAGTTACTTAGCTGTTTCTTTGGGGATGACTGGGTCACCCTGAGTATAGCAAGAGCTTGGTAAATAGCCATTCTCCAAGCCAAAAATGTCCTTCTCCTCCTGAACACTGCTCATGCTTTAGGACTCTGTCCTGACTCTTGGAAAATGCTCTCTTCTTGCCCTGCCTCCCGAGTTCTGCATGGATGTGATTGGATCTGATTTCCCCTTCACTCGGGCTTCCATGGTGGTTTGCATTGTTCTGTGTTGTTGATACATCACAATGTATCTTGAGGTTGTCTCTAACTTTTATTGAGTGTCCATAAATGCCCTAGCTTGCTTCAGCTAGAAGGGACAAGGCAAAGCAGTGTTCTATACCTGAGGTCCTGCTTCTCTGAGGATGGCAATTTCTTTGCACTTCCTCCTACCTCCTAAGAGCACCACATTCCCCCTCCGCCACCTATCTCACACTGTCTGAGGGTAGCAGGAATGCCCTGGGGTCAACAGCTGTTACATTAGGTCTGTCTGGAAGTAGTGCCTCCAAAAGTCTGTCACACAGGTGGATGTAGTGATAGGACACTGAGATTACCGTGGGAACCCAGCATCCCCCAACCAGGACTGAAGAGGTGGGATGGCTCCAGGCCATCCTCATGAACATGAAGCATCTTTGCTGAATTCTGTGCTGTCATATAAACAAGCCATACAAACAAATGAGGATGTCATTGCATCACTATAAAATGTGTAAGGGGTCAGGTTGTTGTCTTGGTAACACCCTGTGGAGAAGTTTTTAGGCCTGAGAAGGCCTGAACCATGGTGATGTACTGTATTGAGCTATATGAAAATACTGCTGAGAGGCAGCTCGCCCTACAGATTTCAGAAGCAGGGAGTTTTGGAGTCCCAGCTCCAAATAGCGGCTAGCACATTTCCTTGAGTACCAGTGTGCCCTGAGAGAGTCCACGTGTACTGAAGACATGTATGCACAAAAGTACGTGCAGGGGGTAGGGGACATGGACACATACAAGAGGAGGGAAACCTGTCTATTAGTCTGAGCTGAGACCTGGGTACCTGGGTCTGTTGTATTGGGTAGTGGCGAAAGCCCCTAGAGGAAAGGACACCATAAACCTCGCTCTGAGGGGGCGCCTGGGTGGCTCAGTGGGTTAAAGCCTCTGCCTTCGGCTCGGGTCATGATTCCAGGGTTCTGGTATCGAGCCCCGCGTCGGGCTCTCTGCTCCGCAGGGAGCCTGCTTCTTCCTCTCTCTCTCTACCTGCCTCTCTGCCTACTTGTGATCTCTGTCAAATAAATAAATTAAAAAAATCTTTAAAAAAAAAAAAAAAAAACCTCGCTCTGAGGAGTTTCTGTGACCCACAGGGTGGAGGCTTGAAGCTGCAGCTGCTCTTTCTTCTCACATTGAGGCCTGGGTCTTCAGTCTAAGAAGACTTTGTCCCAAGGTAGATAAAGAGTTTGAAGGACATATCAGAAGTCTGGTGGATGAAACAGATGTGATGGGAAAGGCCTGGAATCACCCCAGGAACACCTCCCCAGATAGACGATAGGGCTTGTTCACGGGTAGGTGCCAACAAATCTGTGAGAAAATCCCCCTCCCCACCCCCACTCAGGGAGACGGTAGCACGAGGACGTGACCATACTCAGCCTCAGCTGCAGGCAAATCGCATACGGTCCTCCTGCAACTTGCCACAAGCCTGAGAGAAGAATAAGAGTTTGATGAGAGTACGAAGAGGATCCCAGAGATAAAATCCTTCATATGTTCTGGAAACAATAACAAAATTCTGTCCTAGTCAGCACAGTATGTGTGAAATCTGAGATCTTGCTTATCCTTCCAGGCATGAGGGAGAAATCATGTCCTCAGATACTGCCGTGTCTTCAGGCGCTTGGCTCTTAGCCTGAAACCCAGGCAGTGCAGTCCTGCGGGCAGAACCAGCGATGGAGGATTGGAGCCCTCAGCTTCCAGTGCTTGCGATCCCACAGGAAGTGGCAGGGTCAGGTGCCACGTGGGGATCTGGACACAGGGCTGGGATCATCCCCAGAAGGTTCAGCCCTTCCCAAAGCCTGAATCTCAGCCTGCCCACAGGTCTCTGTTACCATGGGAAGAATAACAGATTTGGAGGCAGCAGTCTTACGTGTGAATCCTACTAGTAAGATCGTTTATTAGTTGTCAGGCTTTAAACAAGTAGCGTTAGCCCTCCCATCTGTAGAAAGGGAATGACAATGCCCATGTTTCAGAATCACAGTGAAAAACAAATGAGATCACTTATGGAAATGTACTGAGCATTCCACCAACCACAGATGAAAAAATTACTGCTAGTTAATGAGCATCTCTTCTCTGCTATATTCTCTCTTAAGCTAAGCAGGCATGATACGAAGACGGACAAGACAAAGTCTTTGCAGGTGACTTACAACCCTGGTAAGGAGAGGTAGCTGTCCCATGGCCACAGGGATCAGGTCACAGGCAGATTAGGTTTTATTGCAAGGTATTTAAGGCCCTGTAAGAGGAATCTCAAGAATGTTTTGAGGACAGAGGCCTGGTTCTATTTCTCAAGTTTATAGAATTGGAATTAAACTCAGGTCCTCATAAATCCGAAGCCGGCCTTCCTCCTCCTTCAGAGACCTGCGACTTATGTAGTGCTGGCACTAGAGCTACTGTGAGATGTGTTGACTGCCAGCACGGAGGTATTTTCGCTGCAGCACACTTTTGTTTTTTGTTTTGTTTTGTTTTGTTTTTTGTTTTTCCATCAACATTAAAGCAAGTAATTTCAATTTCAGAGTCTAAATGAAAACACTGGGGTTGACCCTTGGGGAACCTGCTATATTACACCAAATACCTTTCTCCCAAAGCATCATAAGAGACTTTTTACAACCCTAATTGGAGTTATGTTAGTGCGGCCTAATGCCAAAGCACAGATTCCTAATACAATTTTTCTTTATGATGTAGGAGCAAAGTCTTCCGGTGCTCGGATAGGTTGCCAATCTAGTTCTTTCTCTCAAGAGAGATAACTGCACCATTGCGTCTGAAAAGCCAGCTCTCTGGTTGGGAAAAGGTGGTTTCTCGTATCAGGCCCTTGAAAAAGAGGACAAGTGGAATAAACATCCCAGTCGCCCCCGTGGAAGCTGGGGCGCCGCCCCGTGGAAATGTACTGTAGTGTCACCTGGTGCAGATTTGCTCCTGGAAGCAAAGCGGTTGCGGGTTCAAAGCAAATCATTGTTAGGCTGATTTTGCTTGGAGGCTTGTCCGGGCTGACCAACTGGTCAGTGTTGTTTCCCCAAAGAAGGAATCCTTTGTCTCCTTCGAGCCCTCACTGTTTTCTAGGAGCTCCCGGGAGCACAAAAGGAGCGGCAGTTGATTAAAGTAAGAACAGAATGGTATTCAAAACTGATAAGAACAATTCAGCCAAATGGAGAGCTGCCCACTCTTGACACTCACTATTGTCATTCAAGTGGTATCTCTTGCTTATGTTAATTAAGAAAAATAAACACTGCTCACTGTTGCCACATACAGTCAAAGCAAATACACAGTGGGAAGCATAATTCATTTGCCTCACTGCAAGTCCCTACTACTGAACCAAGCCATTTGGAAAAATTGTTTAGCTTAGCTCAGGGCGACTTTATCAATTGCTGATGCTAACCTCCAAGGCCCACATTTATTCAGCTTCTACTCTGGGCCAAGAACTGTAAATGTGAGGAAAGAGATAACTCTCCATTTCTTGGGGCTCTTGCAACTTAACTAGAAATTTTTATGATGTAGACATAGCATTTTATATTTATTCATCCACTCAGCAAATGTTATATTAAAAAATTAAGCACCTAAATTCTAGAAGGTGGGGGATCAGTACTGAGCCTAAAAAGACAGTTGCTGCCCAATTTCTAATGAAGGAAGTCTGATTGTAAACAAATAAAAAAAGTAAAATGCATAGCAAAATGATAGAAGCCAGTAGGGGATATGAGGAGGAATAAAGAAGGGAAAGAAGAATGCAGAGTACTCAGGATGGGTTTGCGGGGGGGGGGGGGGGGGGGTGTTTCTATATCACGTGGTCAAGGACGACTTCTTTGAAAGACTTTTGAGAAATCAAAAGGAAAACAGGGAGCAAATGATGTGGCTATGAGGGGAAAGGTGTTTTAGGCAGAGGAGACAAGTGAATGGGTGATGAAGGGACACTGCTTCGTTCTAGGAATCAAGAACCAGCAAGGAAGTGGGTGTGGCAGGAGGAGAGAGAGGGAAGGAGGAAACTATATAGAGTATGGAGGAAAATCTGCACACCAAACAGAGCCTTGGAGCATCAGTAGAAGCTCAGCCATTATTCTGAATGTTCTGGAAGATATGGGGGTTGGTGGGGGGACAAGGTTCAGCAGAAGACAGACATGATCTGGCTTGAATTTGAGAAAGAACATTCTGGGTCCTTTTGAAGAATAAATGGTAGGATAGTAGACAAGCAGAAAGACCAGATAAGAAATTAATGCAGTAACCCAGGTAAGAAATGCTAGTGCCCAGGACCAGGGTGATAACAAGAGAAGAGACCAGATTTTGCATGTTAAAGGTAGAGAAAAAGCATTTATTGATGGATTTGCTGTAGGTTGCGAGATAAACAGAAGAACTGAGAATGATTCAAAGGTTTGGAGGCACAACACATGGAAATATAGAGTTGCCATTTACTAAGCCAGAGAAAATTGTGAGGGAAGGAGGTGTGGGAGTGAAATTATGAATTTGGTTACTGATGATATAAGTTTCAGATGTCCCATATTAATCGGGGCTCAGGAGAAAGATCTGTGGTTTAGACGTAAATTGGGGGACATTGACATAAAAGTGTTTTATTTGTCACCAAGAGATAAGCTTGCCCGATGGGTGAGTTAACAGAATAGAGAACAGGTCGTTGGTGAGTGCTGGTAATATTTAAAAACTGGGAACACAGGAATGAAGTAGCAAAGAAGATAGGGAAGAGGAAGCCAGGAAACCAGGGGCCAAGTTAGGAGCGAGGGTGATATCATGGAATTCAGGTAAAGAAAATTTCACTCAGGGAGAGAGTGGTTGAGAGCTGTGTGTGCGTATCACGCATGCCTGAAACTAATTATATGTTCTGCAGGAGTTCACAGAACAGAGTTATTCTTAAGGTGGGAATAGGAGCCATAGAGAGGCTCTGTTACAAGATGGAGCCATGACTGGTTTTCTCTCATTTTAAATGAGAGATACCCCATATTAGCAAGTGCTGTAAAATGCTTACCATGTGCCAGGTACTGTTCTCAGAAATTTACATATGTATTAAATATGTATGAATATATACTCTTAAAAATCTATGAAGTAGGTACTGTTATTGTCTCTTGCTATAGATAAGTGCTTGGGATTACACAAATGATATGAATTGGGCAATACGGTTTCAGAAAACATCTTCTTAACACCTTTATCCTGCTAGGTTTTTTTAAAATCATTTTTTAAATTTAAATTCAATTTAATTAACATACAGGGTGTTGTTAGTTTCAAAGGTGGAATTTAGTGATTCATCAGTTGCATATAACACCCAGTGCTCGTTCCATCAAGTGCCCTCCTTGATGCCCATCCCCCAGTTACCCCATCCACATACCCACCTCCCCTCCAGCAACCCTCAGTTTGTTTCCTCTAGTTAAGAGTCTCTATGGTTTGTCTCCTTCTCTGTTGTCATCTTATTTTCTTTCCCCTCACTTATGTTCATCAGTTTTGTTTCTTAAATTCCACAGGTGAGTGAAATCATGATAATTGTCTTTCTCTGAATGACTTATTTCACTTAGCGTAAAACCTCTAGCTCCATCAACATCATTGCAATAGGCAAATTTTTGATGTTGAATAATATTCTTTTTGATGTTGAGTAATATTCAATTGTATGTATATGCCACATCTTCTTCATCCATTCTTCTGTCGTTGGCTCTTTCCATGTTTTGGCTACTATGGACCTTGCTGCTACAAACATTGGGATGCATGTGCCCCTTCAAGTCACCATGTTTGTATCCTTTGGATAAATACCTAATAGTGCAATTTCCAGGATACCACTGTTTTTAATGGTAAACCCATGGAGTAAAGAAAAGACTTAACTAGATTGATAAACCATGGATAGACTAATTTGACTAGAGTGGAAGATTTTTTTACAAGAGCAAGCGAAGTTCAAAAGCAAGCGTAGGGCTTTATCACATGATGTGGGCAGATCTTGATGGTTTTAGACTTTATTCTGGGGGCAATAGGGGAACATTCATGTCTCTAAATGGTACAATTTTGAGTTAAGATTTCCTCATTTTCTAAGGGACACATGACCACTTAACAACCACAGATGGATAAAAGTTTGGAATTTGAAACATTCTCACAAATCCTAACAGTGCAGAAATTGAGACTGGACATTTAAATGAGTTCTCTAAAGTCATACAGCTATGGGCAGGGGCATCAGCAGGGCTGGACCCGAGTCTGTGCCATTTAACCTCACACTTTTACCAGTGGAAGTTAATGATTCGACTATAACTAACTTAAAATTGGCTTGGATATAGTGACTTGGGTCTAGTTTTAACATTTTTTTATTTAATTTTATAATTTATTGTGAAATATTTTAACATAAGTTCATAAAATAAATTTAATAGACACTTCATTTCAATTTGAAGCTTTAGGCCTAAAGCCTTTAAGAACAAAGGTAATCCAATGAGACACTGTGGACTCTGAGAAACAGACCGCAGGTTTTGGAGGGAGGGGGTGGGGAGTTGGGTGAGCTGGTGGTGGGTATTAAGGAGGGCACATATTGCATGGAGCACTGGGTGTGGTGCATAAACAATGAATCTTGGAACACTGAAAAAAAA
The DNA here is from genome assembly GCF_002288905.1 of Enhydra lutris kenyoni. NCBI lineage: Eukaryota > Metazoa > Chordata > Mammalia > Carnivora > Mustelidae > Enhydra > Enhydra lutris. The sequence goes on from NW_019154150.1 coordinate 8,020,363, forward strand.
ATAAAATTACAAAAAAAAAAAAAGAACAAAGGTAATCAAGGGAGAGTCACTCATAAAATGTTTAGTTGGTACAATAGACACAGCCAGTGTTCTGCCCACACCCTCTCTGACCAATGCATAGCAGTCCAAATTCTAATAGTCATCCCTGCATTTTGTTGTTGTTGTTGGGAGGGGTTCCCTTGTTTGGTTTTCCAGAACCTACTCTGGCCATATTCTTGGCAGGGGAGAGAGGCCTGGGAGGTAATATTCTCCAGGAGCAGCCCCAAGACAATGACTTCTGGGTGTGGGGTATAAATGCCAAATCTCCCTCACCCCTTAGCCATGAAAATGAATTTCTCCCATGTGATTAATGTCCTGATGCTCACTCTGGTAGCTGATTGAATCAAGCCCCCTTTATGGATTTCCTTTCCTTTTACTTCCTCCTCTCTCTGCCAGTGTTACCTTCACTTCCTAAGTCAACTTTTTCACAACTGTGGTTTCAGTAATTGTTCCTAGAAGAACCTAAAAGAAGACAGTGCATGTACCTTAAATGGAAATTAGTCCATCCCTGTTGCCCTTTTACACAAATAGAAGTTCTGTGTTCTGCTGATGATTACAGCGTTGACCTGTACTGTATGGTGGTGGAGAAGGCGCCAGCTCTCATTTTTAATTTGCATTTCTTGTCATCCAGAAGATGAATGCAGGTCTTGACTTTCCTGGACACCTTCAGGAAAAGTCACTGATTTGTGTCCCTTAGTCATCTCATTTCAGCAACAGGGGCTCAGGTCATCAGGCCTGATAGGACATAGCAATTGTTGGCAAAAGACCACGATGCAATTTCACATTCCTCTTTCTTAAGTAGAGAGCACACTAGAATAAGCAAGGCAGTTGTTTCCAGTTTTAATTTAAATTAAAGAGCATTTGTGTCTTTGGCCAAGCTCTTGAAGCCACACTCTTGTGAGTTAATAACAGTGGGCTGGGCAAAGGGTTCCCTGATTTGCTGTGTTCCCTTTTCTCTGGGCAATGTCCTTCTGTGCTCATCACTGGTAATCTTATATGTCATAGATGGATTCTTATGTCAACATGAAATATCACTATAAAAGTCCTCATTGAAGGAAGGGGATGAACAGGTCCCTAAGACATTAATTACTTAAAGAGTTTTATGAGCAACAGTTCCATCTCTAGTGGTTAAATAGACACACGGTTGAGAAATGAAGCTCTGAGGAAGGGAATCTGGGGTTTTATATCATGCAAAGCTTCAGATTCTGTCATATATACTATATTATATAATTGCCCTTAAAGTTACTAATGAACAAAATGAAGATCAGAGAGGTTGAGTGACTTGCCCAAAGCAACATGTTGTTTAGTGGTAGAGCCATTATCTAGATACAAGCCTCTCTGATTCAAAACCACAGTTTTATAACAATATTTTCTGCTTAAAAGTAGAGGGTGACAAGAATAAATTGCCCCAATGTGAATTTTTCCTATATTCCAGAATGTGAAGTGATGCTGAGACAAGATAACAGGTGACTTTGAGCCAAATAAGAAGGGATGGAGTGTTTTGTTCTCATTAGTTTTGTTTTTCAGACTTAGGATGTATTTGGGAGAAGAAATGAGTATCTTAAAAGTTAGCTTCAGTTACAGCAGATATCAAAGGCTGTATCTCTGGCATGGAGCTAAGAATGACATGGGTCAGGAGCCATATGTGACTAGAATCCAAGGAGGATGGTGGTACCAATCCCAGTGTCCCCAGAGTGCAAAAGGTCTGACTGCTCTCTGGGCACACAGGCCATTCCCTGTAGCCCAGAGGGAAGCTGGTTCTGAAAACCACGGAAAACCAAGACAACCTGCTCAGCCTCTGTAATAGATACTTTCTGCTGTGTAAGAAACTATCACAAAACATAAAAGCTTAAAATAACCAATATTAATTTAGCTCAAAAGTCTGTGGGTCAGTTGATTGGTTCTCCAGGACTAGGCTGGCTTGACTGATTTTTATTGGGATCGCTCAAGCATTTGTCATCCCCTAGCTAGCCTGGGCTGGTGACTGAATAATCAAGGGCAACCTCACTCCCATGTCTGGCAACTGACCAGCTCTTGTCCAGAGCGACAGATGTGACTGCACCTTGTGTCATTCATATTCAGCGTGTTAGCCCAGGCTACTTCTCATGAGAGAGAGATACAGTACCAGGAGTATAAAAAATGCAAATCTCAATGGACAAGTTTCCTCTGATGATAACATCTTGCAGAACTATATAGTATAGTATCACAACCAAGATATCGACATTGATACAATCAAGACACAATTTAATCATAACGGGATCCCTCTTACACCCCCTTTAGAGGCACAACTATTTCTCTTCTGCCCCTACCTCTTCCTTAATTCATGACAAACAACGCTAGTCTGCTTTCCATTTCTATAATTTTGTCATTTCAAGAAGGTTATTCAATGGAATCGCAGAGTATATAACCTTGCTTGAGATTCATCCAGGTTTTTGCATGTATCAACAGTCATTTCTGTTTTACTGCTGAGTAACATTCATGATATTGCAGTCTGTTTAGCCATTTACCTATTGGAAGACCTGTGGGTTGCTTCCAGGTTTGGGGTATTTTGCATAAGACTACTATAAATGTTTGTGCACAGGTGTTATGTGGACATAGTTGTCGTTTCTCTGGCATGTATGATGAGGAGCATAGTTGCTGAGCTATATGATATTTGCACATTTTTTTTAAGGAAATGATTTTTTTTAAGATTTTATTTATTTATTTAACAGAGAGGGACAGTGAGAGACAGAACACAAGCAGGGGGAGAGGGAGAGGGAGAAGCAGGCTTCCCTCAGCAGGGAGCCCGATGCAGGACTCGATCCCAGGACCCTGGGATCGTGACCTGAGCTGAAGGCAGACGCTTAAAAACTGAGCCACCCAGGCACCTCACACATTTAGTTTTTGAAGAACATTTCAAAATGTTTTCTGTAGTGGATGTATCATTTTACATTCTACCCAGCAACGGCGGTGATCCAGTTTCTCTGCGGCCTCATCAGCATTGGTGCTGTCGGATAGATCGGTAGTGATGTATCACTGTGGTGTTCATTTGCATTTCCCTAATGGCTAATGATGTTGAACATCTTTTCATGTGCTTGTTTGTCATTTGCATATCTTCTTTGGTGAAATGTTTCTTCATGTCTTATGTCAATATTCTAACTGGATTTTTTAAACTTGTTGAGTTTTGAGAGTTCTTTATATAGTCTACATACTAGTGATTGTCACTTGCATAGTTTGCAAATAGATTCTCCCAGACTGCAACTTATCTTTTCATCCTCTTCACAGGGTCTTTCAGAGAGCAAAAGTTTTTAATTTTGATGAAGTTCAGTGTACCAATTTTTTAAAAACTCTACCATGCTTTTGGTGTCATTGCTGAGAAACTCTTTACCAAGTCCTGGGCCCTGAAGATTCTCTTCTACATTGTCTCCTACTAAAAATGTTAGCATTTTATGATCAATTTGAGTTAATTTCTGTATCAGTTGTGAGATTTGGGTCAAGGTTCACGGTTTGTATTTTGTTTTTGTCTGTGGATATCCCGTTGCTTAAACACCATTTGTTGAAGAGATTATTTTTCCTACATTGACCTAATTCTGTACCTTTTTTTGAAAAGCTATTGGCTGTATTTCCAAATTTTCAGTTTTATTTTATTGATATATATGTCTGCTCACCAATACCACACAGTCTTGATTATTGTAGTTCATTATAATAAGAAAGTCAGGTAAAACTATTTCTCTAATTTTATTGTTCTTTTTCAGAATTCTCTTAACTATTCTATTTTGTCTCTCCATATACATTTTAAAGTAATATCTATTATTTTACAAGAATAAATCTTACTGGGATTTTGATTGTAATTGTGCTGAAACTGTATAACAATTTGGGGAGAATTAGCATCTTTACATTGCTGAGCCTTCCAATCTATAAACACTGTATGATTCTTCATTTATTTATATCTTCTTTGTTTTCTTTTATCAGCATTTTATAGTTTTAACCATACAACCTGTACATGTTTTGTTAGATTTACATTGAAGTAATTCATTTTATGAGAATTATAAATGGCATAAATGGTATTGTGTTTTTAATTTCAGTCCAAGTGTTTATTGTTAGTATATAGAAATGTAATTGATTTATGAACATTTATCTTCTATTCTGTGTCTTTGCTGAACTCATTTAACTCACTAACTAGGTGTTTTTGTTTTTTTTTTTGTTTTTTTTTTAGATTTTTTTTTTCAATTTCCTACCTAGATAACCATGTTGTCTTCATATATGGACTTTTTTATATCTTCCTTTCTCATTTATCTTTCATTTTCTCTTCTTAACTTTTATTCTAGCTAAAACATCTAGAAATATATTGAATAAATGAGGTGAGAACAGACATCCTTGCCTTATTCCCAGTCTTGGCGATGAGGAGAAACATTCAGCCTTTCATGTAAAATGTAATGTTATATTGTTTGTACGTTTTTTAAATCAAGTTGAGGACATTCTTCTCTACTCCTAATTTTCTGCCTTTTTAAAAAAATGAATTAGTATTGACTTTTGTTAAATACTTTTTCCTTTATCAACTTACAAGATCACGTTGTCTTTCTTCTTTCTTTCTTTCTCTATTAATATGGTTATTTCATTGAATGATTTTTGAATAATAACAAGCCTTTTGTCACCAAAATTTACCTCATGAAGTAATGATATACAATTTTTAAAACATATTTCTGAATTCTCTTTGTTAATATTTGGTTAAAGATTTGTGTGTCTATATTCACAAGGGAAATTGATCTATACTTTTCTTTTATATGCTTTTGTCTGATTTTTGATAATAGAGTAACACTGGTTTCACAGAATGAAGTGGAAATCATTTTCTTCTTGTTTATTTCCTGAAAAAGTTTAGGCAGAATTGGGGTTAATTTTTTGTTAAATATTTGGTAGAATTCTCCATCCAAAGCATCTGGGTTGAAATCAAACAACTCAATTTAAAAATGGGCAAAAGATGTGAACAAACATGTTACCAAAGATGATGTACAAATTGCAAATAAGCCTATGAAAAAATGTTCAATAGCATATGTCAATAGGGAACTGCAAGTTAAAACAATGAGATAACCCTGCACACCTGTTACAATGGCTAAAATCACAAACACTGACAGCACCAAGCTTTGATAAGGATATGGAACAACAGGAACTCTCACTACTTGCTGATGGGAATGCAAAATAGTACCTCCTCTTTAGAAGACAGTTTGGTAGTTTCTTACAAAAATAGACATACTCTTCCTGTATGATTCAGCAATCACACTACTTAGTATTTACCCAAATGAGTTGAAAACCTGTATCTACATAAGATCTTGCACATTTGTTGAGCAGGATGTTTTTAGCAGCATTATTCATAATTAACAAATCTTGGACAATGGAATATGTAGTGCTGAAAACAAATGAGCTATCAAGTCATGGAAAGATAAGAAAAATCCTTAAATGCATTTTTCTAAGTGAAAGAAGCCAATTTGAAATGGCTACATGCTATGAGATTCCAACTATGTAACACTTGGGAAAAGGCAAAAACTATACAAAAAGTGAAAAGATAAATGGTTGCCAGGGTTTCATTAGGTGGGGGTGGGGGTAAAGAGGGATGAATAGTAGAGTACAGGGGATTTCATAGAAAGCAAACTATTCTGAGTGATACTGTATTGGTGGCTATGTGTCATTATACATTGTCAAAATCCGTAGAACATTGAACCCCCAAAGTAGATCCTACTGAGAACTGTGAACTTCATCTAATGTGTCAATACTAGGTCATCACCTGTAACAAATGTATCAAATTAATGCAAAATGTCAATAATGTGAAATTCTGTGTGTGAAGGTTGTTGGGGGGGCAGGGGTAGGAAGGGGCATATGAGAATTCTGCATTTTGATCAATTTTTCTGTAAACCTAAAACTGCTATAAAAAACAAATTGTATGTGTGTTTAAAAATACTTATCAACTGAAAAAAAAAACACATCTGTAGATTTCTTTTTGGGGGAGTTTATAAATTACACAGTCAGGCTTTACTACCATAATTTCCTTTCTTCTGCTTGCTTTGTATTTATTTTGCTTTTCTTTTTCTATGTTCTTAAAGCAGGAACTTAGATTTTTTTATTTGTGTCTTTCCCTCCTTTATTGCTGTAAATTTTGTTCTTAGAACTGGTTTATGTGTCTCATGAATTTTGATATGGTATATTTTCATTTCATTCACTTTCATGCATTTTTGAAATTTATCCTGAGACTTCTTTTTTGTGTAATTTAGTTTCTATGTGGAGATTTACTTGTCTTTCTGTTATTGATTTCTAGCTTGATTACTCCATTGTGATTAAATAACACAGTCTGTATGACTTCAGTTTTTTAAACCTTGTCAGGATTGCTTGATGGGTGAATATATCTCGTTATACATTTCATGTGAACTTAAAAAATGTGTATTCTGCTGTTACTGGGCAGAGCATTTATACATATCTATTAGATTCTGTTATTTGATTTCTATATGTTTGCTGATTTTCTGTCTAGTTCTACAAATTGTTGAGAGACATTGAAGTCTCCAACTATAACACAGATTTGTCTATTTCTCCTGTAATTTTTATTAGTTTTTGCTTTGGATAATTTGTAGCTCTTCTGTTCAGTGTATACATACTTAGGATTTCTATGTCTTTTTGAAAGATTTATTGTTTTATCATTATATAACTTCCTCTTCTGTCTGGGATTTTCTTTTCTCTGAAGTCTACTTTTTTTGATAGTAATAGAAATATTCTTGCTTTCTTTTGATTAATGTTCCCATGAAATATTTTTCCCACTGTCATAATTTTAATTGCCATGTACTGTTATAGTTGAAGGGTTTTTTTTCTTGACAGTATACAGTTGGGGTATGTTTTTATTCCACTCTGCCAATTTCTGTCTTTTAATCAGTTTTTGATATCTTTTATATTTAATTATTGATATTTAGGACTTACATTTGCCATTTTTTCCCTTTTTTTCCTCACATTTTTTCTCCTTTCTTGGCTTCCTGTGGGTAACATGAACATTTTTGTAATTTCAATATGATTCATCAATAGTGTTTTAGAAAATACCTTTTTAAAGATTTTAGTGTGTTTTCTCTACATATTATATTCATCTAACTTATCATAATCTACTGGTGTTATCATTCTACCAGTTTTAGTAAAATGTAGAAATGTTACTCCTCTTTATATCTCTATATCCTCCTCCTCCACATATAATTTTTTATATATCTTATCTACACACATTTAGAACCACATCAGGCATTGTTACAATTTTGTCTCAATCATCACATTCTAGAAAATCAAGGGAAGAAGAAAGGTCGACTGCATTTATTTATGTTTTTGCTTACTGTATTCTTTCTTATTTTAAGTTTCCTTCTTTTTAGATTCCTGTCTCATTAAAGAAATTTCTTTAGCCATTTATTTAGGATATATTTAGGATATATATGGTATATATATCTCTATCTATCTATCTATCTATCTATCTATCTATCTATCTAGAATGCTCAGGTCATGATCTTAGGGTCATGGGATCCAGTCCTCATTGAGCTCCAAGCTCAGTGGGGAGTCTGCTTGAGGTTCTCCCTCCCCATCTCCCTCTGCCCCACCTCCCATGCTCTCTCTCTCTTTCTAAAACAAGTAAATAGAACTTAAAACATGTGGAAATGTCAAAATGAACACATAATTTCATGTGGGTGGTAAGAAGAAGACAGGCACATGGAGATGGTATGACCAACTACTCCTTATGGTCTTTTATAGTTTCTTATTTTTCAGTGTGATGAAATTTTTTTTAAAAGAATTTTACCAATAAAAAAGTTTCACTGTGTCTAATGTTGCAGAATGAATGGAATGATAGTTAATTTCATGTACTTTTAGAATGAATTCTGATGTTTTTTAAGTTTTTGAGATCTAATTTTTTTCCACTTACAGAATGTCCAAGTTCTCCCACGTTATGTCTGTCAGTGACTGGGAGTAATTAGAGATAAAGTTTGAGATCACTTGCAACTTTCCTCCTAAAAGCAAACCTCAAACTCTTCTGTCTTCTCTTGATTCATCCGTTTTTTGAAACAGTATGTTCTGAGTTTAGTCTATAGCATAAACATTTCCACAGAAACTGGGGCAGCTCATTTCAAGTGACCAACCTAACCACCATGATGTAGCCTAGACAGTCACATTAAGGGGCATCTCCATACTAGCAACACTCCCACAAATGATTACAAGGTGCTGAGTCAACGTCATTCTGTTCTGTGTTTCAAAATACTATGTGTTATGTGCTTTCTTTGTATTAAATACTGTGCTAGCCAATCTGCATAAAATGTTTCATTTACCTACTTGGGTGTATTATAGTTACCATTTTACAGAGAAGGAAGCTGAGATTTAAAGAAGTTGATGCCTATGGAAAGGCAAACTAATAGTAACATAACCAGGAATCAACCTCAGTTCTCTCTAGTTCAAAGGTCTGACCGCTTAACCACAATTTCACATTGTCTCCTCACGTGACTCTCAAATGGCAATGGCAGAAAGCCAGGATTCTACAACTGGGGAACTCGATCTCACAACTTTGGGAACTTTTAGCACAAAAATGAGCTTTATAATAATGAAGTTGAACATCACAACTATGAAGAAGTTGGAAAGACTTCATACTTATCCATCAATGTTCAAACACTGTCTTAGTGATAAACTTTAAAAAGAAGTTCAAAAGAGAAGCTTTATTAGAGATTTCAGAAGACAGTTTTAGATACCTCCAAATGTTCCAGTACTTGTCTTATTGTGAGCTCAAATTAATCAAAGCCAATATAATGCTCTGATATACTGGATGCAGAGAAACTTCATAAAGAAAAAATCTTTGTCTTGTTTCTCTTGTTTCTCTCCTGCTTAGGCCAGTACTATAGCAAATACATCTTTCTGCAACATCTTTAGTACTAAAGTAAATCTTTCATCAAACCAATAAATGCTAACATATTTGAAATGAATGACTATGGAATGTCTGAAGCTTAACTCTGTCTTTCTGAAAATAGGTATTACTTACAACACTATTCTGCTGCAGTTATGAGGACATCAAATTTGTGAGAAAGAAAATCAGTAAATCGACCAACCACAAATTATTGCAGGCCAATTGCTATCAGCAGGAATTATCTGTGCATATGTGGGATTTGAGAACAGCCTCTTCTAAGACCCGTAGGCAGTGGAGATCGTGTAGCAGGGAGTGCTTTGGAAAAAGATAGTAAAGAAAAGAAACTCCTGAGATTTGGGAGATGAAAAGGACCCTAGCAATTATGGTTGTTCACTTATTGCTTCGTTTTTTTGTATGTTGAGTCACAGGCAGCATGGCACATTGGATAGAATGAATATTGGATTCACGCAGACAACTTTCATTCCTAAACATTCCACTTCCTGTTTATACTGCTTATTCTCCTGGAGCTTCAGTTTCCTCACCTGCAAAATGCACTTTTTAAAAATAGAATTGGTTCTTTTATTGTTATGAAATGACCTTCTTTATTCCCAGTCATATTCCTTGTCTTGAAATATTTTATATTAATATTGTCTCATGTGCTTCCTTTTAAGCTAGGAGCTTGCATGCATATCTGTTTCCATTCTTTTATTTCCAATATTTCTATGCCTATATAATATTTATATATATGCACATATATAATATTTCAAGTGTATTTTATAAATAACATATAGTTGGGTCTTGTTTTTTTATCCATTCTGAAAAGTTTTGCATTTAACTGAGTATTCAGGTTGTTTACATTTAATGTAATTATTATGTGATTGGAGTTAAATTTACCATTGTGATCTCTGAATTCTTTTGGTCACTCTTTTTTCTTCTTTTCTCTGCTTCATTTTTATCTTCCTTTGGTTGTTTTGTTTGTTTAAGAATTTATTCTGTCTCCTTTACTGACTTTTTAGGCTAAATAGGTTTTGTTTGTTTGTTTGTTTTTTGGATGCTTAATTCAATGGTTCAGACTGATATGACAATCATTTCTTAATCATGAATTACACAAATCAATGAGTAATCTCCTATTGCTGACGTTATGTAAAATCCAAATAGACAGAACATTGTTTTTGCCCTAAATGGGCCTCAGAATTTAATGGGGAAGTAAAATCTATAGATTTTTTATAATGACATGTGTGAAAATGGAAGTATATATAAGTATGTTCAAGAAAGCTTTGGAACACAGAGTAGGTAGTGCTTGGAGAAGAAGAATGAAAAAGAGATTTTCAAGCGACATATTGAGAAGGATGGTTTATTTACAAATGTTCACATACAAAAAGAGCATGGTCATGTTAGAGAAAGATGGTTACTACAAAAGGATTAAAATGTGATATATATAAGCATGTGTGGAGAAAGCGGGGCATAAAAATGGCAGATTACAGATTACAAATTGCTCTCAAATCAATCGAGGGAAACTGAACCTCATTTTTGTGGTGATAAAGAGTTACTAAGGATTTTAAATCATTTGGTTGATATGACCTGATCTATAACAAAAAATACAGTGGTGTTGTGTAATGGATGTTGATTAGAGTTGGAGGGAGAGAAACATGGGGATAAAGAAGCCAAAGTCCATTTTACAGATTAAAAAAAAAATGATACTCACAGAAGTGATGTAATTTACTTAAGTCACAAATTATGAAAGGTGAGCATGGCACGAAAAACCCTGATTTCTCATACAGTTTAACATTGTTTCATTAATCTGGCAGTATTTTATATTACATAGTATGTCCTCACATAATAAATACTTTTGATGATAAAGGAGGTAATAATATAATATGGTTGTTTCATAATACAGATACATCGATATTTGCAGTCAAAACTATACTAATCTGAGCTGGGAAACATGTCTTAATATATGTACTTACATAAATCTTAAAAAGAAGAGGAGAAATGGTAGAGTCACCTGATTATCTAGTGGCTGGCTTAAAAGGACAAGCTCTCTGTCCCAAACTTAACTGAGTATAGCAAATACATTTTTAACCTGTTTCTTGAATAGATTTCATACACATTGTGTCAGCCAAATCATTTTAGCTGCTTTTGCCCCTCTTCCATCTCAAACTTGATATATGATTGACTGGAGACTACATTTGATTGACAGATAAAACAATTTAAATATAAACACTTTATTAACCCTACAAGAGCATCCTAATAAAGAACATGATGGAGACAGACATACAAGGTAGATGTGGTGATTTTGAAGACAATCACACTATAGCTTAACTTGACAGAAGCAATGAATCAAATCCTGTGAAAAGAGTTCCAAATATATTTTCTCCACACTATTTAAATCAGCAGCTCCTTGTAAGTAAGCAGTGCTAAAGGATTATATAAAGACTTAATGCTTTCCTGCCCCTTATGGGATTTTAACTTATCCTCCCAGTTTTCTACTGAGTTGTTTTTCTACAGACTTGAGATGGCTCCAGGAGGTTGTTTGTACTCACTTGTCCCATGGTCGTTACTGCACCCTGACTCCTGTAGGATGATTCAAAACCTTGAGTAATTATTTCTGGATGACTCAGTAGGAAAAAAAAAAAAAAAGCAGTTAGATTATTAGTTAATGCTAGTAGCTAATTTATTAAGCACTAATAATCATGAAGCAGGTACTATACTAAATGCTTTACATGTATTAACTCATTTAATCTTTTTAACAACCAAATGGCATGGGTAATATATCATCTTTATTTTATAGATAAGGAAACTGAGTCTCTAATAATTGACTTAATTTGTCTAAGGAAAAGCATTTAGTATGTAGTATCTAGAATTAGAGTCTAAGCAGTCTGCTCCAGATCCCAAGAATTTAAACTCTAGGGTCCTACTATATATTGGTCATCATGTCTGGGCAACCATACAAGTCCTGCTTGATGGGTTAAGGAAATGACTTTTTAATGGTAACCACTTTATAAATTCTGAAGCTCTTTCACATACATCAGTTAATTTAATCTTCCTAAAAATCTTATGAAATAGGTATTACAGTTGACCTTTGAACAGTGAGGAAGTTAGGGATGCCAAGCCCTCATGCAGTAAAAATCCGTGGATAATATTTAACTCTCCAGAAACTTAACTACTAACCACCTACCATTGATGGGAAGTCTTATCAATAAGAAAAACAATAAATTAACATATATTTTATAGATGTATTATGTCACAATAATCTAGAGAAAAGAAATTGTTCTTAAGAAAATTATAAGGAAAATACATTTACAGTATTGTACTGTAAAAAATCTGTGTATAAGTCGACCCACATAGTTCAAATCCCTGTTGTTCATAAAGGTCAGCTCTATTTTCATTTCAGATATGATAAAAAAAAAAAGTTGGAGAGGCCAAGTCAGTTTTCAAAGTCATGCATGGAAGAAGCAGAATTAGGTTTTGATATAAGTTAGACTTGGGTTCAAATTTAGGATCTACCCTTTACAAACATGTAAATTAAATTCAACAAGCTGAATTTTTCTTGCCTGTAAGACAAATTCTTTAACAGTTTTTTTTTGTTGTTGTTGTTTTTTTTTTTGTGGGGGGGGTGGTGGGCGCCTGGGTGGCTCAGTGGGTTAAAGCCTCTGCGTTCAGCTCAGGTCATGATCCCAGGGTCCTGGGATCGAGCCCCGCATCGGGCTCTATGCTCAGCGGGGAGCCTGCTCCCCTGCCCCCTCTGCCTGCCTCTCTGCCTACTTGTGATCTCTCTCTCTCTCAAATAAATAAATAAAATCTTAAAAAAAAAAGACAAATTCTTTAGACAACACTTCTACTCAGTATAGTGCTTGCCACCTGGCAGCTACACAACAGATATTTGGTCTTTTGTTTGTCCATTCTATAGAAAGCTTTGGTATCATTATCTACTTTGTAGGACAAGAGGAAGGAAAAAAAGGAATGTCAAAATCCTCAGCAAGGACTATTTTGTCATAGTCAAACATCCTAAAGAGGATTTAATGATCTGAGAAAAGCAAAGACATGAAAAGCTCAATGATGTTAATAAACAGCAGTATCCTTCTTGGCCTAAACCTGGCCTTAACTTTTTTCTTTTGTTATGATAGCTTCAGCTTACACCAGTTGTAGGTCTGATTAGTTAGAAAACCATTTGGCAGGACACTTCTGCTTCCAAGAATATGGAGTAAGTACACTTTTTTCTATTCTTCTTGCTAAGTACCATCAAAAAGCCTTGGACGTTATATGCGAAACAAACATAAGAAGATTGAATGGTGGAGAGAAGAAGGTAGACCAGGTAGGAATTTTGGGACTTGAGGAATGACGTTGTAATTTCCCTGAGTTTTCTTTCGACCTCCTATATCCCAGGCTTGGATCTGCAAAAGCCAGCAAACTGGAAATGCCAACAGGCACAGAAACACACAGAAAACTCCAAGTAAAGCTTATTTTGTCTAGCCAAAGGACTAGGAAAGGGGCATCCTAGAAAGATAGAAGATTTTTTATGGTAATGGTTCTACACTAGACAACCACCACCCTTAACCATGCCAGCAGGGGCGAGATGGGAGCCCGGACTTCCATTCTAATGAGGCTATAGTGAGGTATCCCAATATTAGTTGGGTTAGCGTCCATGAATGCCAAGCAGGGATATGGGACTTCCATCTCCATGAACTAGTAATGAGCTCGCCACTACCTGGGTAGCCTGGATTCCATACTGACAGACTATAATGAGGTGCTCCTTTCTTCTCCACTGGTGTGGGGTCAGACAATGCTTGAGGGAGAGTTAAGACTTTGATCATCCCGTGTCAATGAGGCCAAATATACCCAGTAGGTATCAGTAGCAACCATGTGTTTTCTGGTTTTAAAACTACTGTCCTGAGGTGGGATGAGAAATGCTGACGTTCACCCTTTCTGGAAAAACAGCTCGCTTGAAGCTGCTGTGGGGCGGGGGGGAGTCCCTGTGCTCTGGGCTATAGAAGTTCAGAGTGGAATTTCCATTTCTCTGAGCTGGGAGAGTGGATGGAGGGCACAGGTCAGTTTCCAATGCAGATTCTCACAGTTCCTAGAGTTTTAGTAGATTTTCTTGAATAAACATATCTTAATTTGTTGTATAGCCATAGAGTAATTTTAAGAGACCTTAATTTTTTTTAAAAATATTTTTTCATCTGTTTCATGGGGCAAAGAGGCTCAGTGGAGCTCCTAATGCTTGCTGGAAGAGGAACTTGTCTCTGTGTTATTTCATATAACAGCAATATGCAATTATTCAAAAAATTAAGTTTAATAAAAAGAAGAAAGAAACGGCACAGAAATGGTGTCTCAGATTAGTTCCAGGACAGATATTTTTGTATCTTTTGGGAGGGGCTTTGAGGAGAAGGGAAATGAAGAAAAAAGGAACAGCTGAAGGCACTGAGTAAGAATATGGTCTGAACTGGAAACCAGCTTCTGGTTGATTCCATAAGAGCTCTGGAACATGATTTACACTGTAGATTTGGCCCCATCTTGAGACAGGTCAGTCATTCATTATACTCAGTTTGTCTCTGTAGAATGATCACCTCTTTGGCAAGGTGGCTCATGGATGCCAATGGCAGGTGCCTAGAGAAAGGACCAGCTATGAACAATTGGCAACCAACACTAACAACCGGTTGGGGCTGGACACACTCCCCAGGTGAAAGGGATGTGAGTGGCACACAAAGAACATCTATTACTTCTAGATATTAATTTATTCAGTTATTAATTTATGGAAGTGAACACTTTTTCAGGGTTGAAGATGCCAAGATAAAGGAGAATCAATTTGTGCCTTTTGGTGTCAAAAAAGTGATAGAAATAGCAGATTGTTATGGTAACTGGGCCAAAACAGGTGGATAGAACAGTCCCTTTTGTCCTTTGGCATATGACACATATAAAAATACATATAAAACTATACAGATGAGTTGCCAGTTTCTGAACTTCCCATCAAAGAAACAAATCTAAGGTATTGTTCAACAACTCATATTTTGTTTTCTCATTCATTTAACGAAGAGCTGTTGAGCACCTTGCTAGGCCCTATTGTTGTGAAGATAAATAAGCCAGGATCTGAGATTAAAGCTCTCACTGTGCAGTGAGAACACTGAGGAATAAATCAGCAAATGCAGAAGACTCTGGGAAGTGCTATGATAAAGGTCAGTCCCTGGAACAATGGATGCCCAGGGGAGGCATTGCTTCCTGGCTGAGAATTTGCCTACATCCTTTGATTTCTTATTCAGTTCCCTCTCAGTAAACTACAAACAGAAACACTGGAGGGAAAAGGGTTCCTGAGGAATCCCCTTGGGTTTACATTGAATCATAATCATGTTAAATACATCAGCCATCACATTATGCACTGCTAGAGTAAACTCACTATTAAAATTTACCATGGTTATAAATAAAAACAGTGTTGTTTTACTTCCATAAATTTATGCCTTCTGAAATAAATATAATTACATTTATTGGCACACTTAGAATGGGTAACCTTGTGAAAATTATTCCTAAGTGTTAAATTCCTAAATCTGGGAAAGAAACTAAGGACAAGAATATACAGAGTATTATCATAACAATTGGAAATGATTTTTATATTTACTAACAAAACATTATGAAAGCATATTCTGAAAATCTTTCTTCACAGTGTTTTGATCATATTACCTATACACCTGAACCCCTCCTCTTATTTTCCTATCAATTTAATTCAGAGAATGTATTATTAAAAAATATTCAGTATAAACCAAAAATCTTTATGCTATACATTTTTGTTTCAGTGGAAGTTGGCCATTGTGCATTTTAAAACAGTATCTTAGGTACTTCAAGTATCTCATCTACCATGTTTTCTGGTTTTAAAAGTACTATTTGAAATATTGAAAATATAAACATGTATAAATATTATAATCAGATTCTTCTATTGTTTCACTTGTATCATGCAAGCTATTAATTTGACTCAGTTATTCTTTATTAGGGTGTGGGAATATTTTTGTCTTCCTAAGTTTATTAAAAATACTTTTATGTTTTTTGTTTGTTAAATAAATTTAACATTAATTTTAGATAAATGTCTATCATTTGGTGAGAGTATATGGATGGACAGATGGATGGATGGATAGACATACTGATACAATGTATGGTGTTCCTACTACATTTGGTAGGATCAGTCTGTTGTTTGTCACTAATTTTTTATTGAGTAAGTAATATATATATCAATTTATTGAGGAATTGATATGTATATACCAATTACATATATAGTATTCTATTAGCTTCAGGTTTATAGCATAATGACTTAGTATTTTTATATACTGCAAAATGATCACCACAATAAGTCTAGTTAACATCTGTCACCATACATAATTAGAAATGTTTTTTCTTCTGAGAACTGTTAAGATTTACTCTTTTAGCAACTTTCAAATATGCAATACAGCATTATTAACTGTAGTCACCATGCTGTACATTACCTCCCCATGATTTTTTATTTTATATTTTATAAAATATTTTTTTATTTTATATTTTATTTACTTATATTTTTATTTTGTATTTTATAAGATAAATTTTATATTATATATATTTATATTATATATATATTTTTTATTTTTATTTTATAAGTTTCTACGTTTTGACTCCCTTCACTCATTTTATCTCTTCCTTACCCCCTACCTTTGGCAACTACCAATCTGTTCACTGAATCTACAAACTTTTTTTTTTTTTCCAGATTCCAAATGTAAGTGAGATCATCTGGTATGAGTCTTTGTTTCACTTAGCGTAATACATTAATATTCCATTATGTTGTTCAAAATGAAAAGATTTCATTCTTTTTTATCGCTGAATAATATTCTACTATATATTTCCCTTGTATTTTGTTTTTACCCATTTGTTTATTGATAGACACTTAAGTTGTTTCTGTATCTTGGCTATTGTAAATAATGCTGCAATGAATATGGGATTCATGTATCTTTTCAAGATAACATTTTCATTTTCTTTGGATAAATACCCAGAAGTGGAATTGCAGGATCATATAGTAAGCAGTTTTATTTTTAATTTTTTGATATTATTTTCCATTGTGGCTACACCAGTTTGCATTTCCACCAATAGTGCACAATTTTTCCCTTTTCTCCACATCCTTACCAACACTTGTCATTTCTTGTCTTTGTTGATATTAGCCATCCTAACAGGTGTGAGTTGATATCTTCTGCCTAGTTTTTAATTATATATTTATGATTTTTTTGCTGTTGAATAGTATGAGTAATTTTTTAAGTACTGTTGTCATTGGTAGATGGCTGCATCAGTGGCCCCAATTCCTTAGTCCTTTATGCTTCTATGTCTTTTGCCATTGGACTTTGCAATGCCTTTCACTGAGGGAATATCATCTATTTCCCTATCTCTTGACTTTAGACTTAGAAATATAACTTCTTGGGGAAGTAGAGATTGAAATACATTATGTCAGTTCCAGGCCTAGGCCTTAAATGGCTTGTGTAATTCTACCTGACTTCTTGTATTTCTGTTGTTACTATGAGGAAAAACAGTAGCTCAAGGAAGAAAATGATTGAGATAGAAGACAAAGCTGGATCAACTGAGTTGCCTCAATTATACCCTCCAATGTCAGTCAGATGTTTGCCTGCCAACCTGCAAACATGTGAATTAGCCCACCATTAATCAGCCCAGCCAGGATAAGCCAACCCATAGCCAAACCAGATAAAGGTGGCATGGTGCTGAAATGTTATGGTTGGTTGTTATGCTGCATTATTGTGAACATAGATAACTGATATATGGTCAGATTAAATGATCTCTAATAACACTGTTTTGTCGACTATTAATGAAATTTCTTCATTGCAAAATATATTTAAAATGTTGATAAATGTGCTATAAACACTTGAGAAAAAACATTGAAGGATAAATAGAAAGCAAAACAATAATACTAAGGACTTCATTGCTTCACTTTCAACAATGAAAAGATTGTCAAGGCAGAAAATAATTATAGAAATACTGAATTTAAAGTCCGTGTTAGACTACAGAGATATAATAGGCATTTAGAGAACATCCCATCCAACAGCAGCAGAATAAGCATTCTTCTTAAGTACATAGGGGAATATCTCCAAAATAGATTACAAAACAAATCAATACATTTAAGAAGATTCAGGTCATATCACACATGTTTTTCTGACCATAGTGGTATAAAACTAGAAATCAATTAAAAGAAAACTGGAAAATTTACAAATATATGGAGATTAAATAACACACTCCTGAGCATTACATGGGCCAAAGAAGAAACCAAAAAACAAATTAGAAAATCTTGAGAAAAGTAAAATGGAAATACAACATACTAAAACTTTTTATTATTATTATTTTTAATTTCCAGAGAAAGAGAGTGAGAGATAGAGAAAGAGCTAGAGTACAAACAGGGGGAGTGGCAGACAGAGGGAGAAGCAGGCTCCTTGCTTGGAAGGGAACCCAATGTGGGACTGGATCCCAGGATGCTGGGAGCATGACCTGGGCCAAAGGCAGATGGTTAACCAACTGAGCCACCCAGGAGCCCCACAGTATACCAAAACTTGTTGGGTGCAGCAAAAACAGTTCCAAGAGGGAATGCTTGTAGTGATAAATGCCTATGTTAAGAAAGAAGGCAGATCTCAAATAAACAAGTTAACTTTCCACCCCAAAGACCTTGAAAAAGAACAGACAGCCCAAAATTAACAGAAGGAAGAAAATAACAAGTATCAGAGTGGAAACAAATGAAATAGAGACTAACAAGATGATAGAAAAAAATCAATGAAACTAAGAGTTGTGTGTGTTTTTTTGAAAAGATAAACTGAATACACAAACCTTTAGCTAGACTCACCAAGAAAAAAGGAGGACTCAAATAACTAAAGTTAAAAATGAAGAGGACACCTTAAAACTAATACCACACAAGAATTTAGGATTATAAGAAAGTATTATAAATAATTACATGCCAACAAATTGGACAACCCAAAAGAAATGGATTAATTCTTAGAAGCATACAACCTACAAAGACTGAATTATAATGAAATAAAAAATCTAAATAGACCAATTACTAGTAAGAAGTAGGATTGCAGGATACAGAATCAATATACAAAACTCCATTGCATTTCTGTACTCTTAACAATGAGCTATCAGAAAGAGACAACAATCCCATTTATAATAGCATCAAAATGAATAAAAAACTCAGGAATAAATTTAACCTAAGAGGTGAAAAATCTGTACACTGACAACTATAAGACATTGATAAAAGAAACTGAAGACACACATAAATGAAATATATTTCATGCTTATGGATTGGAGGAATTAATATTGCTGTTAATTAATAGATAATTAATATTTAATATTTAAGAATTACTTTAAGGGGCACCTGGGTGGCTCAGTCATTACGCATCTGCCTTCGGCTCAGGTCATGATCTCAGGGTCTTAGGATCAAGCCCTGCATGGGGTTCCCTGCTCAGTGGGGAGCCTGCTTCTTTCTCCCTCTCCCATTCTCCCTGCTAGAAGAAAACCTGTGCATAAATTCTTTGCATTGGGCTTGGCAGTGATTTTTTTTTTTTTAAGATTTTATTTATTTATTTATTTGACAGACAGAGATCACAAGTAGGCAGAGAGGCAGGCAGAGAGGCAGGCAGAGAAAGAGGGAGAAGCAGGCTCTCCTCTGAGCAGAGAGCCCGATGTGGGGCTTGATCCCAGGACCCTGGGATCATGACCTGAGCCGAAGGCAGACGCTTTAACCCACTGAGCCACTCAGGCACCCCTGACAATGATTTTTTTAGATTTAACATCAAAAGCAAAACCAATAAAAGCAAAAATAAATAAGTTAGACTATAACAAATTAAAAAAAAATGTTTCTGCAAAAGAAAGGAATACATCATTAAAATGAGAAGGTAACTTACAGAATGGGAGTAAATATTTGCAAAATATATATTTGGTAAGAATTAATATCCAGGAAAATATGAAGAATTCATACAACTCAATAGCAACCCCCCCCAAACAATCCATTTTAAAAAAATGGGCAGAGGAACTAAACATATGTTTTCCAAGGAAAATATACAAATGGACAAAAGGTACATCAACATCACTAGTAATAAGGAAAATGCAAATCAAAGCCAAAGTGAGATCTCACCTCACACCT
Source organism: Enhydra lutris kenyoni (assembly GCF_002288905.1). Classification (NCBI taxonomy): domain Eukaryota; kingdom Metazoa; phylum Chordata; class Mammalia; order Carnivora; family Mustelidae; genus Enhydra; species Enhydra lutris. The sequence continues at coordinate 8,040,417 of NW_019154150.1, forward strand.
TTTAGATGGCTGTCGTCAAAAAGGAAATGAGTATTAGTGAGGATTTGGAGAAAAATGAAGAATTTGCACTGTTGGGTGGAAATGTAAATTGGTAGAGCTAATATGGAAAACAGTATGAAGGTTTCCAAAAAATTTAAAAATAGATCTACCATATGATCCAGCAATCCCACTGCTGGATATATATCCAAAGGAAATGCAAACAGGGACTCATAGAAATTTACATCTCCATGTTAATTGCAGCATTATTCACGATAGCACAGACATGGAAATAACCCAAGTGTCTGTTAATGGATTGTACTATCTATCTATCTATCATCTATTTATCATTTATCTATCTATAGATATATTTCTATAATATTTATAGATACAGATATCTATATCTGTCTAGAAATAGATATATAGCTATAGATAGAAATGGGGGTTATATATATAATAGATACAGATATATAGATATAGATATGGGTGCTATATATATAGATATATAGATAGATATAGTTTAGATATACATATGGGTGTTATCAGACATGAGAAAGAAAGACATCTTGCCATTTGCAACATTCAATCTTTGCTCTCTTCACATGGCATGCTCCCTATGTCTTTGTGTCATCACATGGTTATTTTATTTAAGGACACCAGTTATATCAGATTAGGGGCTGACTGCACTCCAGTGTGACCTCATTTTAACTTGACTAATTATATCTGCAATGACCCTATTTCCAAATAAGGTCATATGTTAAGATAACTAGAGGTTAGGATTTCAACATATCCTTTTGAAGGAATATAATTCAACCCAAAACATTCTGCTCTCCATCCTACAGTGATTCATATCCTTCCCACATAAAAAAATAAATTCATTCTGTTCCAATATCCCTTAAATTCTTAACCCAGTTTAGCATAAACTTTAAGTTCCAAATCTCATCTATATATAATCAATCCAAAAAGGCCCAAATGTCATCTTCTAAATTATTTAAATCAGGTGTGGGTGAGACACTAGATGTGGTCCATCCTGAGGCAAAATTTCTATTTTTGAACCCTCTAAACAGAGAGCAAGATGTCTGTTTACAAGACACAGAGGTGGAATGGGCATGGGATGGACGTTCCCATTCCAAAAGGTTAAAATTAAAAGGAAAAAAAAAAGGCATAATTGGTCTAAATCATGTTTTTAATCCAGCAGGAGAAATTCTCCTAGGTTCCAAAGCCTGAGAATAATTTTAGACTTGATGCTCTGTCCTCTGGCTTCACAGGGTGTCCCTATTTCCTTTGACCCTTTGGAGACTAGGAGGCCCCCTTGGACCAGGCCTCTGAAATCTGACTTTGTCTTGAGAGTTATTCTTCCTTCATCACTTCATCCCATCTTTGTCCTTTTTGGTCCAAGCATGCAGTATTTCTGCTCATATAAAGTTTTCAAAATCTTCTTGGTCAGTGGTCATTTAAGAGATCACAATGTTAGACAAGGTCTCTCCACAGTTCCTTTTCAGAGAAACACATATTTATTTCTAGTTACTCCTAAGATGTTTCACTGGATCAGTGAGTCACACACCTAAACTCTTTGGCAAAGCGTTTTCTGACCACAATCTGGGCCCTACTTCCAGAGCATGCTATCTGGATCATTAAGCACTGGTTCCTTTCTGCTTAACATTTCCTTCATTCATTTATCTTTCTCCTCTCACATTTACAGCAAACAGCAAGGAGAAACCAGTTACTCCTTCTACTCTGATTGGAAATCTCTTCAGCTAATTATCCAAATTCATCCCTTATAAGATTTATCAAAATCAAACCAAACCAAAACATTACAGCATAATTCAATCAAGTTCTCTGAAACTAAAACAAGGGTTGCCTTTCCTCCAGCATCCAATAACATGCTCATTATTTCCATCTGAGACCTCACCAGGACCATCTTCAATGTCCATATTTCTATCAACAGTGTCTTCAAGACTTTTTCTATCATGTGCCTCAAATTCTTTCAGCATCTACCCACTACTGAATTCAAACCACTCCACATTTTTAGTTATTTGTTACAGCAGCATCCCATTTCTCGGTACCAATATCTGTATTAGTTCCTTGGGTCTGTCATGACAAATTACTACAAACTGGGTGTTAGTATGGTTAGTTCCTTCTGAGAGCTCTGAGGGGAAATTTGTTCCATGACTGTTTCCTTACTTCTGAGGACAGCTGGTCATGCTTGGCGTTCCTTGACTTGTAGAAGCATCACTCCAGTCTCTGCCTCTCTCTTCACACATTTTTCCTGTGTCTCTGTATCTTCATATGGTCATCTTCATATAAGGTCACAGTTATACTGGATAGAGACCTAACATTCTCCAATATAACCTCATTGTAGTGAATGTCATCTGCAACAATCTATTTCAAAATAAGATCATATTCGGAAGTGCTAGGAGTTAGAACTTTAACATATGTTTTTTGAGGGACACAATTCAACAGTTTCAGAGAAAACTGTTTTTTATAACTACATTTTCTTTTCCACTTATAAAGACTGTCTACGGAGAAGGAAGTACAGGCACAGTGACCATGAACTATACTAAGAATGTGTTGTAAATCTGTTAAAAAAAAAAAAAAAACTGTAATTTTTTTCTTGCTAGTGATGTAAGTGGATTGAACATGAGAATTTGCTTCTACACTTTTATGAAATCTCATAAAAATGCAGCAAAGAGATGAAATAAACTAGAAATATTCTATTGTAAGAATATGGGAGAAGAAGTTAAAGCCATTAAATTCAGGAAGCTGAAGAGCAGATAGATGAGGAATAACTCACTTAACTGAGCTGGGAAAACTGATACCTAACTTCACAGTGTGGAAAGCCTGGAAACCAGTTTATTCAAAACACAGACCCTCCCCTCACCATATGTACACACACATACCCTAGTGACTGTGGGCTTCAAGAACCTCCAAATGTTAGGGAGCACATGGGACTAATAGGGATAACTGGCTGAAAGTCTGTACAAGAAACAGGCACTCTAGATCTCTTCCCTGATCTTCCTCAACCAGGCAATTGCTTCCTCTATTCTAGCAGAGGACCAGAGGTTTATTTTGGAAACAGAAGGAATTTGCTCTTGGGGAATTCAATATACATTTGAGTGTGAAGGTACAGCATGAAATTATGGGGATGAAATGGAAGTCAGAAATGCTGGAAAGCCAATTTACACCCCCTGTCAAGAGAGAATTTCTCACTGGAGGAATTAACAAGTCCAAGAAAAACCAACATAGAGTTGTAGAAAGCTGTATGACTTTCTACAACTTCCATTTCCCAAAACAGAAGAGGCAAATGACCATCCAGCCATTTCCTGCAAAGCCATGTTCTTATCCATCAGTAGCCAACCAGTTTCTTACAATATAAACACCAAGGCAGGGACCACCAACAGCTGAAGAAAGCCCAGCATCACAGTCAGAGTCTGAAACAATAAAAATATGAAAGAGGAAATGAAGATAATGCAGACACCGGAAGGAAATGTTAATAAAAATTCCTTTATGTAACATTGATGGGATTATAAATGGAAAAAAATATGGAAAACAGTATGAAGGGTTCTCAAAAAAAAAAAAAAAAAGAATTGAACTACCATATGATCCAGCAATTTCAGTTTTGGGAACATATCCAAAGGAAATGAAAGCACTAACTCAAAATGGTATCTCCATCCCCATGTTCACAGCAGTATTATTTATAATAGCCAAGACATGGAACAACTTAAGTGTCTATCAATAAATAAATGAATGAATAAAGAAATTATTGTATATATATGTAACATATGGTATAATATATGTGGAATATTATTCAGCCATACAAATTAGGAAATCTTACCATTTGCTACAAAATGGATGTACCTTGAAGGCATTATGCTAAGTAAAAGAAGTCAGAAAGGGAAACGCAAATACTATACTGTATGATTTCACTTACATGTGAAATCTAAAAAAACTAACTCATAGAAAGAGTTCAGATTTGTGGTTACTAGAAATCTTGGAGAGTGCAGGAGGGGAACTGGAGGAAGGTGGTCAAAAGTTACAAACTTCTAGTAATAAGAAATAATTACTAGGGCTGTAATGTGCAACATGATGACTATAGTTAATACTGCTGTATTATATGTAGGAAGGTTGTTCAGAGATTAAGTGTTCCTATCATAAGGAGGTTTTTTTTTTCCTTTCTTTTATATCTTTACGAGATGATGGATATTAGGGGACCTATTATGGGAATCGTTTCATAATATATGTAAATCAAACCATCATGATGTACACCTTACCTTATGTAGTAATGTAGATCAATTATTTCTTAATAACAGTAGAAAAATAAATAAAAATAAAAAAGTATCCTCAGAAAATGTAGATGTCATTATACCCTGAAGTGAAAATAGAAGCCAAGGAAAAAGGAATACTTAAAGAAAACAAATTGCCTAAGAAATAAAAATTCACATATATTAAGCAACATCATCACAGTAGATATTTGTACTCCAGAACACCAGAGAAATAAAAAAGATCTCAAAACCCAAAGAGAGAATAAAATAGTAATATACATAGAACTGAGAATCAAATGACCTGAAACTTCTCAATGGCAGCATCGGAAGCAATGATTCCAAAGTTTTGAGTGATAAATAAAATATCCAACAGACTTTTATAAACATCCAATCTATAAATGAAGAGAAGAAGGGATATTTTCACATCAGGCAGTTCTCACAGCATGTATCTCTCCTATATCTTTTTCAGGAAGCTACTAGACTACGTGTTCCATCCAAATAAGGGAGTAAGTCAAGTTAGAAGAAGATATGGAGTCCAAGAGCAAGGGCTCCAACATAGAATAAAAGAGAAAGACATTACTGGGATGATGAAAAAGGCAAGTTCAAGGTCGACAGCTATGAAGTATGCCTGGAGAGGTCAGGAAATGTGGAGTTCTAGAACTTTCACACTGTGCTGGAGGGAGTGGGGATGTTGTGTGGTCATTCTGGGGAATAATCCATCTGTACTTACTCATTCCATGGATGTACAACCCATGATCTAGCCCTTTTGCTCCTGGGTATATGTCTTTGTATATACATGCACACCTTGTTTTTATTGTGTTTCACTTCATTGTACTTTGCTGATATTATGTTTGTTTGTTGTTGTTGTTGTTGTTTTTTTTTTTTTAACAAACTGAAGGTTTATGGCAACCATATGTTGGGTAAGTCTATTGGCTGCATTTTTCTAACAGTGTTGACTCATTTTATGTCTCTGTGTCACAGTATTTCAAACTTTTTTCTTTACTGTTTTATTTGTTTTGATGATCTGTGATTATTGATCTTTGATGTTATTATTGTAACTTTTTATACAGTGTTATTGTAGTTACAGACATTTCTAATTGTTTTGGTGACTTCCATGAACCACACCCATATAAGACAGTAATGTTAATCAATAAATATGTGTGTTCTGACTGCTCCACTGACCAGCCAATCCAGAGCAAGGCCCTAACTCTCTTCAATTCTATGAAGGTTGAGAGAAGTGAGGAAACTGAAGAGAAGAGAAGAGAAGAGAAGAGAAGAGAAGAGAAGAGAAGAGAAGAGA
>NW_019154150.1:8045964-8053417 GCF_002288905.1 Enhydra lutris kenyoni
GGAGAGGAGAGGAGAGGAGAAAATGTTGGAGCTAGCAGAGGGTGGTTCCTGAAGTTTAAGGAAAGAAACCAAGTCCCTAAGATCAAAAAGCAAGGTGAAGCAGCAAGTGCTGATGTAGAAGCTGCCATAAGTCATCCAGAAGATCCAGGTAAAATAATTAATGAAGGAGGCTACACTAAGCAACAGATTTTTAATGTAGATGAAAAAGTCTTCTGTTGAAAGAAGATGCCATCTAGGATTTTCATATCTGGAGAGAAGTCAATGCCTTGTTTCAAAGGACATGGTGACTCTCTTGTTACAGGCTAATGCAGCTGGTGACTTTAAGTTGAAACCAATGCTCACTTATTGTTCTGAAAATCTTTTGGCCCTCAAGAATTATGCTAAATTTACTCTACCTGTGCTCTATAAATGGAATAACAAAGGCTAGAGAGCAGCACACCTGTTTGCAACATGGTTTACTAAATCTCTTAAGCCCCCATTGAAACATATTGCTCAGAAAAAAAGATTCCTTCCAAAATATTACTGCTCTTTGGCAATTCCTTGGCCATCCAAGATTTCTGATGGAGATGTATAATGAGATTAATGTTGTTTTCATGCCTTCTAATACACTATCTATTCTGCAAACCATGGATTAAGGAGTAATTTTGCCTTTCAAATCTCATTATTTAGGAATACATTTCATAAGATTGTAGCTGCCATACATATTGATTCCCATGATGAATCTGGGCAAAGTAAATTGAAAATCTTCTGGAAAGGATTCACTATTCTAGATGCCATTAAGAACATCTGTGATTCATGGGAAGAGGTTAAAATATCAACATAAACAAGAGTTTGGAAGAAGTTGATAACAACACTCATGGATGACTTTGAGGCTCAAGACTTTGGTGGAGGAAGTACCTGAAGATGTGGTAGAAATAGCAAGAGAACTAGAATTATAAGTGGAGCCTGAAGGTTTTCTTGAATTGCTGCAATCTCATGATAAAACTCATGATAAGGAGATGTTCTTTTAAGAATGAGCAAAGAAAGTGGTTTCTTGGGGTAGCATCCATTCCTGGTGAAGATGCTGTGAAGATTGTAGAACAGTAGATTGATAACAGGGGTGCCTGGTTGGCTCAGTCAGTTACATGTCTGCCTTTGGTTCAGGTCATGATCCCTGGGTCTGGAGATAAAGCCCTGCTTTGGGCTCTCTGCTTAGTGGGGACTCTGCTTCTCCCTCTCCCTCTGTCTGGTGCTTCCCCTGCTTGTGCTCTTGCTCTGATAAATAAATGAAATCTTTAAAAAAAATGAAACGACAACAAAGGATTTAGAATATTACATAAACTTAGTTGATGAAACAGTGGCAGGGTTTGAGAGGAATGCTTCAATTATAAAAGAAGTTCTACTCTGGGTAAAACACTATTAAATATCATCTCATGCTACAGAGAAATCCTTCATGAAAAGAAGAATTAACTGATGCAACAAAAGTCGTTGGTTCTTATTTTAAGAAATTATCACAGCACTCCAACCTTCACCAACTACCACTCTGATCAGTCAGCAGCCATCAACATCAAGGCGAGATCCTCAACCAGCAAAATGATTATGATTCACTGAAAGCTCAGATAATGGTTACCACTTTTTAGCAGTAAAGTATTTTTTTAATCAAGGAAGGGAAAAATGAAGGGGGGAAAATCAGAGGGGGAGATGAACTATGAGAGACTGTGGACTCCAAGAAACAAACTGAGGGTTTTAGAGGGGAGGAGGGTGAGGGGATCTGTTGGCCCAGTGGTAGGTATTAAGGAGGGCATGTATTTCATGGAGCACTGGGTGTTGTGTGTAAATAATGAATCATGGAACACTGCATCAAAAACTAATGATGTATTGTGTGGTGACTAACATAACATAATAAAAAAATTAAAAAATTAAGGCATTTACATTTTTTAACATAATGTTATTGCATACTTAATATACTACTTTTATAAAACTTTTATGTATACTGAGAAATTAAAAAAAAACTAACTGGCTTTATTGAGATGGTCTGAAATCAAACCCACAATTAAGATATGTCTGTACATTTTAAGTATATCTGTACATATATTCTCACAAAGGACAGGAAGAAGATATAGATGAGGCTGCTCTATGCAGTGCTTTCAAAAGTGGATCTAGAGGTCATTTCCACAATACTGGTTAAGTGAAATAAGGTGGATCCACAGCATTTGGCAGTAAGATATTAATTGCACACACAGCAACATAGTTAGTCCTCAAGAGAGGATGCCCAGAGGAGGAAAAAAAGTGAGGAACATTTAAAAGCCAAAACTACTGATAAAATTAAGAATATACCAATAAAAGGATGAATGTTGAACACATTAGAACATACCAATGAAGGGTTGAAGAAAGAAGAATTGTGACAATAAAGGGAAAATATAAACAAGAAAATAGAACTAGAGAAGGTCCTTTCCTGGATTGATGCGTGTGGACTGTCACCTCCCTAAACTCCAGGTAAAAGCTCTGCAGTACCTGCCCTATGTCTGGGCTTGAGCTTCCTCCTGGATCTTCCACAACACCTGAAAAGGGAAGAGAACTGCTTCTTCCCATTCTCTAGACTATCCATGACACTATTTCATACATAGCTAAAAGAATTTTAATGAACTTAATTACTGACAAAATTGAGAATGTCAAATTTTCATCTTTGTGATATAATTACATAATCCCATAAAATGTAAATGGGAAATGACACCTCTAAGCATATATGTAAAAATTTTCATTTCCTAACATATAAGAGGATAATAATAGCTTCTGCGTTTAGGGGCATTTGAAAATTAAAATGAGATTACATATGTAAAGTGCTCACCATATTACCTGGTGCAGGGTCAATCACTCAATATATAGTAGCTACATTAAATAAATTGGCTCCAAAAATTCGTTTTAAAGATGATTGTTGGGATTCTAAACATATTTTTGCCTAACAAACAATAATAAAAAAGCAGATGACTAGATGTTTAGACTGGATGCAAAAGACAATTTAGACCCTTGAGGGACTTGAAGTATAAAATGATAGCATCCCTACCAACCATTGTTAATTGACTGACGTTTATTTAGAGCCTGCCGTGTACTACTGTAGGTGACCATGTAATTTCCAATATGAGACTGTGTTTGGAGCTCCAGAGGAGGCTTCCCTGACTAGAGCATATGTAAGTTATTCTTAAAGTGTGGTGTGAGGACAGGGGCCCCTGCAATCTGTTTGTTACTGGTCTGTGATTAGGTAAGAATTGTAATTGAGAGTAAACATTCAGAAAATTTTAAAGCAATTCAATGGAGTAATTTTATGCCTATTGAATGTAATAATTACAAAAAATTGGACTTATATTTTCATCTTATTATTTATATTGTATTGCACAAAAGTTTGGGCCCATAATGGATTGGGGAAAGAGGACACGGCAGGTCCCCTGAGAAAAGGAGATCAGATAGTTTGAGAGGGATGAATCCAAAGTAAATCCCTACCCCAATGACTCTATCACATCACTCAACTTTATTTCTTATGAAGAAAATACCACTATTTTGAAGTTAATGTGTTTATTGAATTTTTTTTTTTAAGATTTTATTTATTTATTTGAAAGAGGCACAGGAAGAGAGGGAACACAAGCAGGGAGAGTGGGAGAGGGAGAAGCAGGCTTCCCGCTGAGCAGGGAGCCTGATGCAGGGCTTAATCCCAGGACCCTGGGATCATGACCTGAGCTGAAGGCAGATGCTTAACAATTGAGCCACCCAGGTGCCCCTGTTTATAGAATTTTTATCTTGTCTCTCCTTGTATGGGGTAATTTTGAAGAAGGAGGTCTTATCTGCCTTAATACCAGCAATTAGAACAGCGTCCAGCGTAGCTGGAGGCTAAGTTAATTTTAGTTGAATGGATCAGTGGATTGAATTTTAACTGCAGTTGTTGTATCAGTGACTACTGTCATCACACCCTGGACAGACATCATAAAAGCCCTTCCAGCTATGGGGAGGTGGTGAGGGCAAAGTGGCTTTCTCCTCCAAACCGCAGGATTCAGGATTCAGGTCTGTTACTCCAGAATATTTCCAGAATTTTATGAATAATCAACTTCTTTGAATGGCAAGGCTCTACTTTCTGACCAATTAGCATGCTAATTACAAACCTTTTCTGAACTAAAGATTTCAAACAGACTGTATGTTGTTAACATATTTTAGTTAAATATGTGCTTGTGGTAATAAACTATTTTTTTTTAAAGGTTTGCCACTTATTTTCAGACCATTTTCTAATTCAGACCGACCTCCCTTGCCCTATTAGTGTGAATTATAGATTCTTCACTGTCATGGTTAAAAGAGAGTAAGTTAATTTAGAACCCTGGATGACTAAAGCTGGAAGGATATTTTTAGTGATTCTAATGACTGAATCTTGTGGCTTGCCGCAGACGGTATTAGAAGCTTCTATTGAAGTTACAAAGGGGTGATGAAGAGGCATATGTTGCAATGGTTTCAGGGGAGATGGGAAAGGGATGGGAAATAGAGAAAACTATTTGCCAATTACATAACAGCAAATACCATAGCTGTCCTTACAGAAGGTCAGAAATGCAGCAACTGAAGCTGTCACATAATAGACAATTTGATGATAGTAACTAAGAAAACACAAAAGGCAGCTAATCTCCCCCCTACTGATAAAGCTGTCTGAGGTACATCAATTTAGTCGCAGTTGTTGTTAGGAAATTGCACTTGTTTGATGTTCCACAAGCAGATCATGTAGTTTCCTAGGAAACATCCTTTTTCACTTAAATCTAATTCTCCCACGATGTGGGATCTGATGAGTCACTCAGCCTGATATTTCTCTCCTTTTCCTCTACCCATTAAAAAGGACCTACCAGCTGGAAATCTACTAAATGAAATGAATTTATTAGTTCTTTTCACCTTGTTCTTCACTTAACTCTTGTGTTTCTTCCTTGCAAATCTAACTGCTTCCCTGATGTGAAGGGCCAGAAATAATGAAGGAGCGGGGTGTGTGATGTGAGCAAGTGTTGAGCACTGGCTTTTTTTTTTTTTTTTCCCTTTCAGTTTCTTGGTTGTTTAACTATATTTCAGCTTCTGGATTTAAATGGAAAACATTACATGCATAAAGACTTTTTTTTGTATTCTGTAATGGAATTCGTTGTCAATTTCATTTAATATCAGATTCCTAGTCACATTTTAGTTATGTGAGAGAGGGGGGAGGAGAAGGAAAGGAGGGAGAGAGGGAGAAAGAGGAGAAAAGGGAGGGACGGAGGAAGAGAGGGAAACCAAGAGGGAGGGAGAGAGAAGGAAAGAGGGACACAGAGAAGGAGAAGAGGATTAAAGGGAGGAAAGGGAGCAAGAGAGGGAAAGAGATCAGGAGGGAGAGAGGGAGAGGAAGGGAAGGAAAGAGGGAAGGGGATGAAAGTAGGGAAAGGGAGAGAGGGACACAGTGAGGAATCCAAGGAGAAGGAGGGAGGGAGAGAGGGAAAAGGAAAAGAGGGAACAGTCAAGTAAAAGAATTTGCACAGATGTACTCATTCCTATCTGAGCCAATTAATAGAAACATTGCCACAAAAATTCTAGAACCTGAAAATAATAAAAATATAATTTTAATTTGTTCATGAAGTGCAAGTATATGATATATATATATATTCACCATGCCTATGCTGAGTCCACAGTTAATTAAGTTTGCACATTCTAGGCATATTTGTCTCTTTGGTAACTGGGGACATGATATAGACATGAGTGATAGAATTCAGCTGAGACTTAGCATGAATAAAGAATTCTCAGGACAAAGCATCACTGATTCTTAGTTCCAGTGGCAACAGAGCACACCACCTGTGGGAGGGTGACTGCTGACTGTGGGTACTCTCTTCCTGGCCCAGATCCTGAGTTAGGCACATTGTCCTCTCCCCTTTTTGCTACACTCTCATCTTGACCATATGCCAGGAATTGTGCTAATTACTCTCTTTGTATTTCTCATGTGAGATGAAGTATGGTACTATTACCTCCATTTTACAGATGAGAAAATCAAGTTCTAGAGTTGGTAAATGCTTTGCCCAGCATCATAGCTTAGGGCAGTTGTAGATCTCATCCTCAGCTCATGTGTCTATGGTCATCATCATTAATCTCTACTCTTTTTCTTGTGGGAAAATTTACTGGGTTTCTTCAAGATGAGGAATTGTAGAAGTTATGAAAATACCTATATCTGAGCCATTAAGCCATTAAATTCACAAAAGCTAATAGAAATGTATCACAAGCCTACATGGGGCTCGATAATTCTACTGAAACAGAAGCATAATCAATATGGTCAGAAACAGTTTTGCAGTAAAATTACCCAAGTCTGTCTTGCATCATGAATTCCCCAGAAAGAGTTTTCCCTCCTGGGATATGAGAAGTAGAGATGATACATTCTCCACCACCTACTATAGTAAAGGCTCCTAATGTTGTCCCTTGTATGGACGTGGAAGGAAGGAGCTATGATAGAACACATTTCATTGGATGACTAGGAATAAACTACCTTTGGTTAGAATCATAAGAACTACCTTCTTCCCATTCCAGGCTTCTTAAGAGACATTGATCTAATGAACGTGCCCTATTAAAGAACTCTTGAAAAGCAGTAGTCCAGCTCCAAGACAATGCATCAATTACCTATCACTGCATAATGGACCACCATAGAACTTCAAGAACACACAACAATAACTATGGCTGTGGAGGTCAGCTGACCTAGGCTCAGATGGTCTTGGATAGACTCATGTGTCTGAAGCTGTCTAGATATCTAGGTTGGGCTGGGTTAGGGAGACTGTCTGTTCATGTGTCTCTCATCCTCCTCCTGGGTCCAGTGGGCTAGACCAGACATGTTCATTTCATCATGATGGCAGAGGGCTCCAGAACACAAGTATAGTACACAAGTTCTGTTAAGGCCAGAGTCAGAATTGACACACATCACTTCTGCTGAGTTCTGTTGGCCAAGTGAAGTATAACAGAACCCACAAGCTGTGTGCTCTGCTCCCCAGACTGCAAAGAGCCCTGCAAAGCTAATGGCAAAATATGTGGGTACAGAGAGAATGAGGAGCCAGCTTTAAAATTCTACACCAGACACTAATAGTGTAAAATTGGTAATTTAGTATAACCTGATTTTTAGTTTTCCCTTTTTGTTAAATTGCATTATTCTTGCTTCATGGAGTCCTTGTGAGAACTGAATGAAGAAAAGCATCTGGAAGTCACCTCCAATATGAAAATGAAAAAGTAGCTGACTCAGGGCTCCACAAAGTTCTGTCCTTTTTCATATTTTCTAACACACTCACTCATTCACCCACTCATTTCCCTTCTGTGTTCCCATTTCAGAAACATTCTCTTTTGATGTTCAGGGGGACTGTTTTTCCTGAGGTTGGGAGACTCAATTACAAGAATATCCTCTTTCTTTCTTTCTTTCTTTCTTTCTTTCTTTCTTTCTTTCTTTCTTTCTTTCTTTCTT